>NC_061496.1:1547723-1715223 GCF_022539355.2 Hippoglossus stenolepis
CAGATCAGATGAATCTATGGAACAAACATGAAGCTTCAGACTTTCCCTCCTTCACTTATTTTACATGTCATCTCGATGAGCCTTGAAAAACATGCATTAGAACTCTGTCTATGTTGAGCACAGATACAGGGTTGAAACCACAGAGTGTGAATAAAGATGGACGCTGCGTCTCCACTTCCTCCTCAGACTCTAGGTGACGTCTTCAGTCCAGAGTTTGTATCCAGGACTCTTTCTGGACAGTTGGAGGAAGTGGACACGTCATTATTTACAGTCTCTGAAGCAGCGTCTCTGACGGGGAGCAGCCTCAGCCTCCTCCCTCTCACACTGTATCTCGTCCCTGGTTTTATATCCTCACACGCTGATCGTCAACAGCACGAGCAGCGACATGCAAATGAAGCTAAACAGCCTCATTGAGCCGGTGACGAGGATAATTAACGAGGAGGAAGAAGAGAGGATATTAGAGAACAATGGAACCTCCCCAACGTACACAACACCAAGAGAGAACAAAAGCCACATTATAGAGGACGAGGTGAGGCGCTGGGCCGAGGGGGCTGAGGAGGTGGGTTCGGGGGAGATGGTGAATTGGCTGAGAAGAGATGAATGAGGAAAAAACAGCAGGGCTCAGGCATTAATAATTAAGAGTGTGACACACACACACACACACACACACACACACACACACACACACACACACACACACACAGGGTGGGTAAGCCACGACACAGATAAAGGATAATGCCCCCGTCCCCTACACCCCCTCCCCTATATTGCTATAACTATATTGGGCTTATCGCCTGGACACAGGACACCATTCACCAGCACAATATCATCATTATTTACACCCAGATGGAGAGGGCCTATTGTTAGCTGGGGTGTGTGTGTGTGTGTGTGTGTGTGTGTGTGTGTGTGTGTGTGTGTGTGTGTGTGTAGATAGGGGGAGTGGAAGATCTTAAGGGAGGGGGTCGGGGATGGATGGCGAGGCCACAGATTTATGTCTGCCCGTGTCTTGACCTTGTGCCCTCGTTGTCCATGGGAACCCTCCTCAGGTCTCAGTGCAGTGTGTGTCTGTGTGCGGTGGGGAGAGGGGGGGGGTGGATGCAGGACCCTCGGGGCGAGTGCCACCACTAACAATGGGCCGGACAGTGAGAGAGAGAGAGTGGGGGTCTGCATATGGAGGCAGTGGGAGGTGTGAGGCGGGGGTGCAGGGAGACAGACGGACACAGTCCATGTTCACAGTAATTGAAGGATCAGTATTTGGCATTTTCAATTAGTGTTGTGACCTGAGAGTTCGAGTCTGGAGACACCCGTCCAGCCTGGGGCAGGTGCAGAGCTCCGACTGGCATCTGCCACACACGAGTCAATTAAGCTGAATGATTACAGGCTTATAAGACTTTAGCTTTTTTCAAGAGAAGATTTCAGTGTGAAGTTCAGCTCATTGGAAACAGAGCAGCAGGGATGAGGTTTTATCTGTAGGACAAACAGGAAGTCAGCATCACTCTGGTTCCCTCGACTGAAAGACGGTGATACATGTTTCAATGTCTTCAGTTTGTTTCAGGCATTGAACCGAAAACACCTTCAGGGTGGAGTGTGGACGCTATGAGGGGCCATGGTTCAGAGAAGGATTGTAAATGTCATCCAGGTTCGATCTGAGATATGGCTGCTGGGTTTAGTTTGGACAGAAACATGCAGCCGGAGACAAACTCTAATTCAAGTGTCAGGAAGTAAAACGTACAAACTCATATCCTGGTTTTGGGGGAATTACTACCGGCCTTGTTAGCTTAGCTTAGCTGATCTTATTCTTAAGACTGGAATTAGAGGGAACAGCTGGAGAGGCTCCGTCCAAAAGTTAAAAAAGTAATGATCGTAACTTTATTAACTCTCAGAGAGAAAACAAAAAAAAGTACCTTCTCTACCCAACGAGAAACATTTGAAATTCATGGCCCATCACCGTGGACACGAGCGCTGCGAGTGTGGAAACCAGGAATCTGACACCGTCCCCGTGAGGCCGAGTGTCTGTAATCTCACTGTGTCTCTATTAGCTCTAATTAGCAGGTTTTTGCAAATGAGAACAAATTTGCGGCGGACGTTTGTGATGAGCAGGCAGAGCTGTAACGACTTCCAGGCCCGGGGCGATCTGCGGGGGGAAGAGAGACGAGTGGAATACTCATCATCTGCATCTCGTCTGAGGAGCAAAAATGATTTTGTTCAACTCCGGCATCAAGTGGCCTTTTTAATAAGCGTTTCAACAGCAACACGCCTTATTATTTTTATTCATCATGTGATTTCCCTCCCTGGGAAAGTGCAATACACTTAAGTACAAAAGCTGTGCTCAGGGGTCACTGATCAAATCGAATGAAAATGTCTTCAGTGACCGAAGCAGCGGAGAAGACGTCTGCTCACGGGCGATAGCAGCCGCTGCATTAAATTCGGCCCCTAAAGCTCTGTTCATATGCTCCGAATGGCTGAATACTTCAGGGACGGTGATTTATAGATAAAAAGGACCCCCTCCGGAGGGCCCTGGCAATCACATGTGGGGGCCCCTCATCTGTCTGAGCACAAATCAAGTCCACGAGAGCGAAGGGTTATCAGGCGCATCTGAGACGAGCCGAGGACTCTGGGAAAATCCCACAGACGCTTGCTAATGGTGTCTTGCATGATCATGTCCTCAGAGACACATACATGTACACATGCTAATACACACACATTGGGTTCATACTACATGTGAGAGCAGGATCTACATTCAGATGTTTCCCCCCCCCCCGAGGCGTCAGCTTCTTTGTTTTTATTATAAATCCAACACCTAACTTGTTAAATCCTATGTGATCGGGGGAATTTTGCTCATTTCCATAAACTTTCTGTCCAAAGTGAAATTCCTAAATTTATAAATCTCCATGATATCACAATTGGAAAAGTATAATTTCAACAGATTTCATTTAAAACAATCTTATCCATTTAAACAGATATTTCATATTATACATGTTGGACTTTAATTTCCTGTGTCACCAGGAACTGCAACGATTCATTTGTGTTTAAATTACAAATGTCTTTCAAGAGAAATACATTTTTCTTCATCTTTCACCTTCCATCGCTGACTGAAGCAGTTTTCATGTGCAGTCACATTATTATTACACTATTATTATTATTACAATAATTTAAAATTTTAGTTTTACACCCAAATAAATCAGGTTTAATCATCATGATCATAATTTAACTCCTGATTCTTGCCTCTTTGCTGGACGTCCGTTGTTTCCAGGTCTCAGTTGAATTAAGTTTCTGACTGTAACGTTAACATTTCACAACCAACGATGGACAAATGGACCAACGTCTGAATCTCTCAGTTACAAATGACTCGATTGATGGAAGTAAATAAATGATTTAGTATTTTATTACCTCGCTCTCTGCGTTTAATTTGACTCTGGGACCGTTTTGTTGGTGTAAATCTAAAGGATTGGAATCAGAAAACAGAGTCGTCCCCTGTGTTTGTCGTCTGAGCAGCTGGACGTGAACGTGAGTCTTTCTGATGTACACACTCCCTGATGGACAAGCCCATTCTGACTGAAACAGCCTCTGTAATTTCCCCCATGTCTCCCTCTCTCTCTCTCCGTCTCCCCGAGACACAATGGAGACACGGGGTCAATAATGTAAATCTGAACACTTGACTCCGCTCGCGAACAAGCGCATTCGGAGCGCTCGGCGAGCCGCAGACGCTTGTGCCGAGCATCGCAATTCGATTACATAGATTAGACTTACACAGTCCTGCCCTCAATAACAAAAGCAATTTTGATTTTGGAGCGCGGACTGGTAATGGAAAGAAAATAGGGAATGTGAGAGAAAACAGCGGAGGCAGAGCCAGCAGGGACCAGAGGTTCACAGCATATACAGCCACGAATCCAGAAAATAGACACCTCCGTCTGCAATCATCAACGTCTCTGCACCAATGAGACGCAGGAGGGAGGGGACAAGTGAGCAGGTTAGAGGACAAATAAGAAACGCACCGTGAGACCAGAAATATGAGTTTGCTTCTGAAATACTATAATACTTATATTCTTCAGGAAACAGAAAACGTTTGTCAGCAGGATTAAAAAAACGACTGAAGTGAATTCCATGAAACTTTGTGGACGGCAGGTAAAGAGGTAACTTTCTGTGACGTGGAGACATGTGGCGTGGGCCTTGGTGGAGGCGTCACGTCTCTGAAGTATGAAATGATTCTAAAGTCACAGACGACGTAAAACAAATACAACGATACTTTGCGTTGGATAATCAGACGATCGGTTTGGATTTAATTAGTTTTTATTATCACAGACAAAACAGACGAAACACATCACAGTTTCCCTCGTCTCAGTAAATACGAGGTTTTAAAAATTCCTCCGGACACGTTCAGGTTCGCTGGAGACAACGTGGGTGAAGTGTGGACGGAGGTAAGACACAGGATCAGTGGAGGTGATACAATCACAATGTTATCTACAGATTCACTGAGCTCTGTAAAAGATCCTGCTGCACAACAGGAAGATATATGGATATTATAATGCAGGTCTGTGTGTGCTCGATCATGTGTGAGTGTGTGTGTGCATGTGAGTGGGTGTGTGTGTGTGTGTGTGTGTGTGTGTGTGTGTGTGTGTGTGCTGCAGAAGTCACGTAAATAAATAGAACGAGAGGAGGAGGAGCTGTGCAGAGGGAAATTAATGACACCTGAGGTAGAATAGTTTTTTCACAGGACGACAAAAACAGCTGAGTCAGCACATGTACTCACACGTACACAAAACACACACACGCAGCAAAAGAGGTGCTTTTATATGCACCTCTTTTGTACTGTCAGTGCATATGTGTGTGTGTGTGTGTGTGTGTGTGTGTGTGTGTGTGTGTGTGTGTGTGTGTGTAGATGGGCTAAGCAGGACGTGTCGTTCGGTGAGACGCCACCGTGACCTGTCCATTGTCTGAGAGGTCAGAGGTCACACAGAGGAGAAGTGTGTATCTGGTATCTGTATCTGTGTGTGTGTGTGTGTGTGTGTGTGTGTGTGTGTGTGTGTGTGTGTGTGTGTGTGTGTGTGTGTGTGTATATTTGAATTGAATTCATCTCCATTTTCAGTTTTAGATTTATAATTTTCCTTATCCCGCTTTTAAATGTCATTATTCTACTTTGTTAATTAATTGTTATGTTAAACGTTCTCCTTGACTTGTGAGGAAAGTGTGAGAGTAAATAAAGTTAAATTGAAATGCTTCCGATGACAGTCTTCCTCCTGGTTTGAATGAAACTGTGAACTTGCCCCCGGAGTCGAAGCTGCTGCTCGGTGTGAAATGACGGCAGCTCACAGACACGTTCACATTTTAATCAGAGCACAGACGTAAAGAGAAGGAGACAGGCTGTACATTTTAATTTGTGACACTCGAGTGAGACGGACGGACTCACGGACGGAGCTAATATTCCCCCTCAGGACCCCCAGCAGGCGGCCGCCTCACTGCCTGATTGTCCATTTTATAGGAGTATTGATTCCCCATCACCTCCCTCCATCAATACACCTCAGCTCATCTCTCCCTCCTTAACATGCATGGAGGTCATGATAAAAGATCTAATGGATGGAAATCCTATTAGCGGAAGAGAGGGATGGAGGGAGGAGCAGGAGGAGCTGGAGGAGCATCCTGGTTTTTCTTTTGTCTGCAGTGAAGCAGCTCAATTCAGTGCAAATAATCATTTAGAGAAGTTCACATGGAGCTGAGGAGGGTTCGAGAAGTGGAAGCAGCCGGTTTAACTGTCGAGATAAGAAGACGCTGACATTTCACTGTGGAGACGTCGTTCAGCTGAGTCATTGCTGTCAGGACGTAAAGAGGATTTCAAGAGATGGTTGATAAATGGATCATCTGAGTCTGTAACAGCAGCTGCTCATGGCTCTTTGTCTCATGACCTCTTGTGAAGTTCCTCATGTTCACTCTCCTGAGTCGTTGTTGTGTGAGGAACACGAGGCTGCAAACAAGTGATGAAGGATGGAGCCGAAAAGATGTGTGTGATTTGTGGCACAACAAAATAAACGATGCAGCACAAACAACATTTTTCATTGTTGCTGGTACGAAGAAATAAAACTCACAAGACGAACGACTGTGTTAGAAAATATCATTTTAAAAACACTTCATCACTCGAGAGGCTGCACGAGGACGTTCTTCAAACTAAATGCTCACAAATGCTAACATGCAATGTTCAGTAAAAAGTTCACCACGTTCCACCTCCTTCTTTGTTTCTCATGCAAAGTGTTTGAGGAAGAAAAGTTTTGCAGGTACTTGACCTGATGGTGGCGCTGGACCAAAGTTCAGAGTATCACCACAGTTATTACGGTTCAGCCTCAGGGGAACGTGAACCAAATTTCACAAAGATCCATCCCACATTTGTTGAGACGTTTCAGTTTGGAGCTGAACTAAAAGCTGCAGGAGAGACGTTGACATTACTTCCTGTTTGTATTTTGCTTCCTGCCCCTGATCAGTCGCACCTGTCTGCACTCACCTGTGCCCCTGCTCTTCCTGGTAGTCAACCCTGTGTAAATACGCTTGTTCCCTGGTGCTCTTTGCTCTGCAGCTTGTTTGCTCTTCACATTAGACTCTGCTTCATTTCATCTTCATGGATTTCTGCTGACTCTGCTCTGTTCTCTTGGTTTGGAGGAGTCCGACCTCTGAGATCAGCACAGACGACTCCAGCAGCTTCCTGTGAGTTTGGGTCACAGAAGCACTGATTCAAAAATATTTAGCATGCGCCGATAACGAGGAGGTAAAACATAGGAGTTGGTTTAAAAGGTCATCGAAGCATTTCATCCATTAACTAAACCGAAAAGTCATTTCTCTGAAACAGACAAAGGGAATTTACAGGTGTAACGAACACGCCGCTCGTCCACAAACACTCAGATCGGCTCCCGGCTCCCGGCTGAGACCGGACACCGAAACACACACAGTCTCTGAAGAGCTGCAGGAAACACAACACAGCAGGGATCGTTCTTCAGAGGAGCAGCGGAGGGTGACTGTAAGGGACTGAATGACTTCATCATTTCCAACAGCACGCACACACACACACACACACGCACGCACGCACACGCACACGCACACACAGAGAGTGAAAAGTAAATTCCTGATCAATTCCTCTATGTTTCCTGTAAATCTGTGTTTTTCCTCCTGCTGACAAACAACCAAACCAGGTGGAAACTCCCTCGGAGGTAAAAGATAAATCACACACGACAGAACGAAGTCAACTTGAGCTGAGAGAGAAATCACCCTCCAGTGCATATGATGTATAAATATATGATGTATACATGTATGATGTATAAATATATGATGTATACATGTATGATATATACTTGGGTATTTGAAACATTCAGCCGTCACACTCAGACCTGAATGTTTCCACACGGGGACGAGATCAGTTCTGCAGCTCTGATGAAAATGGGACATTGATTTCTGTTGGAGGGCGACGCTCATGTGCTGCTGATAATTCTTCAGGAAACATAACACACACACACACACACACACACACACACACACACACACACACACACACATTATCATTAGGCTGAGGCCTTGAAGGTCTCGTTGGGGACCGGGGGGGGCACCGTGACCGGGGTCCATCAATCTAACGACCCCCCCGCCCGGATCCAGGTCTCGCTCCACTCGCACAAGATTCATGTTTCTGGATGTTTCCCCTGTGGCTCGCACGCTGCTGGTTAGCACGGTGGCTAATCTGTTAGCCGAGGCCTCGTGGAGGTTACAGTTCACACTCGATCTCTTCTCTTTCATTTCATCTCTCTCTCTCTCTCTCTCTCTCTCTCTCTCATTGTCCTTCTTTTCTTTAACTTTCGTTTTCTTGTGTTTTCTTTTCCCATCAACTCCTGTTCTCTGTTTCCTTTCTTCACATCCCTCTTTTCCTTTGTGGCCTTTCTTCTCTTTCCTTCTTTCCTTCCCTGTCTTTTCTTTTCCTCCTCTCTCTCTTTTCATATTTCCCTTTGTGTCTGTTCTAATTTCCTCTCATTTCCTCTCCTTTCTTTTCATTTCCCTTCTTTTCATCCACCTCATCTTTAACTTCCTGCCTTGTTTTTATTTATTTTCCTTTACTTAGTTTTATCCTCGGTTTATCTTGTTTCGTGTCCTCACCTCCTTTCCTCTTCGTTGGTTTCCTATCCTTCTGTTTCATTTCCTTCCTTATCCTCTTTTTTCCTTCCATGTCTTTTTTTATTTCCTTTCCTATTGTGTATCTGAGGCTCAATGAGCAGCATCATTATCTCGGGGTCAGAGTTCAACATCATTGTCACACTCGTACGCTTCGTATTTTATCTCCACGCAGCTGTCAGCCTCCCTTCTCTCCTTCACTTATACCTCCCTCTCTTCCTCTTTCCTTCCTTCCTTCCTTTCCTAAACAGCTCATTTGCTCTCTCGGTATCGGAGCATCATTACCTCGGCTCAGGGTCAACGCTGAGCGCTCATTAACTGCAGCTTCTTCCCTCTGATCGCTCCTCTCCGCCATGACGCTCTGACGATCCGTCTGTTTGAATGACAGCCGCTGCCCCGCGCTCGTCTCTCCGTTTTCATCTCCTTTCCTTTCTCGTCTCTCCTCCTTCCCCCCATCTCGCCTCTTTGTAGGTTAACCCGTCGTTGACCAGGGGGCCGAGCGAGTCGGGGCAGACAGCTCAGATTAGACAAAGGCCAGACGGCATTATGGGAACAGCTGAACTAAGCCCTATTAGAAAGAGTCATTGCTCCGTCTGCCTCGTCCTGTGCTCACACTTACACAGCAAATAATCTAAAACAATCAATGAGTCCAAACCAAAGTACCTGTGATCTGCTGCCTCGTCTGAAAAACCCTTATTTCTAAAAGGAAACTGGAACAGAGGGAAGTGAGGTGTGGAGGGAAAGTTTGAAGGAAGCTAGGAGAGGAGGAATGAGGAAGAAATAAAGAGTTTAATGCTGCTTCTACTTCCTGTGAAAGTCCAAACTATGCAAAAAAGACCATGGTTCAGTTTGATCCAGACCCAGACCACCTCTTCTAGACTGGACCGTGTCCGAGGAACTGTTCACACCTGAACTTCAGGTTCAGACTAAACTGAAGAGTCTGAAACAAACAAGGTGAGAAACGTTCTTCAATTTGCAGCAGCTCCTCTAGAGAACTACAGTATTTACTGAGCTCGAGATGATATGGAAGATAAGATGCTGCAGTGCATTAGCAGCATTGTGGTAGAATAATAACCACACACACACACACACACACACACACACACACACACACACACACACACACACACACACACACACACACACACACACACACACACACACACACCCTGCTGGTTATGACGGGAGGAGGAGATGAGGAGAACCGATCGATGAGTTGTGATGAAAAACCATCAATAAAGTTTAATCCTGTAAAAGCTGAGCCTCCTGCGCTCGCCTGCACCTGTCACTCACACGTTCGGCCTTTCATGCATCACAACAATTGCTGCATTGTTCTGCATGTCGCCCTCATCCCGCTGGTGGAGAACCAGTCGGTCCAGTTCAGCGCCGTCCTGCAGAGACGCGTGACTGAGGATCTCTCTGGTGATCCTGTCGCGGTTTGTCTCCGCCCTGGTAAAACAAAGCCAGGCATGGCTCCGGGCTCGTTGTGGTTCAGCCGTGCTGCCGCCTTATTATCCAGGTGTTATACTGGATCAGCCTTTAAGTAATTATTGTTTTAGTCACATGTACTTACAGCTGATTCACACGGTAAAACCAGCCTCTACGTGACTGTGGAGCCTTTTAAATACAATTATAATTTGTTTAACTTTCTATTTACTTTCTATTTACTTTCTATTTACTTTCTATGAATAAAACATTAAAGGTTCAGTGTGTAGAATTTAGTGACACCTAGTGGTAAAGTGTCATGTTGCAGCTGAATACCCCTCACCTCACCCTCCCCTTTCAAACACAGCCAATTTAATTTTCAATAACAACATGACAACGTTAGGAAGAAATAATTACTCACTTTTTAAAATGTAAAAGCTGGATTTGAAATGTATTTTGTACCAGTTTTAGTTTTTCTTTGTCTATTTATCTGAACAGCACTTCAACCTCTGCTGTTTTTACTGTGCTCATCAATCCACTGACTTACGCTGAATATGAATCTTTTCTGATGAATTACCACCTTGTTCACGTGCACGCTCATCGTCTGCACATGCAGGAGGTAGAAATAAAACCGGCACTGGTTCACTGATGGTCAAACACTCATCTGCTGCCCTGAGCGTCACTGACACGCAGGCAGAGGAACGTGTGGAGGTGAGGAGGAAGTGGGAGGAAAAGAAGGAAGACGTCTTCCATCGCTCTTCCCTTCGCTTTGTCAGCTCCACACACACGAGTGGATGCAAACAGAAAGAAGACGGTACGGATGCAGGCGTGACTCGTGGCACAGGAAGCTTTCAGTGCAGCTGCAGTTCACTCGGGGAAACTGAGTGGCTGCTTGACTTGACCCCAAGTGTGAACATTTAATCAGCTTAGCGTAGCATCCCTGCAGCCCTCTGCTGCAACTAAAACCATACAGCAACGCTAAGCCATTCCCACTGACCCACACTGATCTCTGCTCTCACTCTCCCTCCGCTCACGCACCGTGCACTCAAACATACTGTATATAATGTATCCGTGCACTCTTTGAACCACACACACACACACACACACATCCACCCGCACACAGACAGCTGACACAGCTAAAAGCCGGCAGAGCTTATGGGGGCAGAAAACACGGCAGACACACGCTCAATCCTATTTAGCCGATGCTTTTAGTAATGTAAAGTGCATGAGAGTGCACGTAAAAGCAGGGGTACGTGTAGCGCTGTGGGAGCTTAGGCGACGTTACGAAACCGAGCTTAGGTTAAAGTGCATTAGAGCGGAGAGATTCAGAGAGAACATAAGTCCACAAAGAGAGGGAGGCAGGTTTATTAATTCAAGTGGGCCTAATTGTGTGTGTGTGTGTGTGTGTGTGTGTGTGTGTGTGTGTGTGTGTCTCAGGGACATATTTCAGACTAAAGACCAGTTAATTGGGGACGTCTTCTCCAAGCGGGGACAAAGGCTGTGTCCCAGATTATGAAAAGGCACATTTTTGGGTCAGTGGTTTATGTTAGACTACATCTCCAGGAAATGAATGAAAGTCTATGTAACACCACAATATATGTGTGTGTGTGTGTTAATGCATCAAACCTAAATGAAGCACGTGAGGATGCCAGAGAGAGGATGTGGTAAACGTCCAGTTTTTATTTACAAAGTGAAAACTCCCCCTCTCAGTGTGTGTTCTCTGGAGGGGGGGTGTGAGCAGCGAACGCCTCCACGACAAACATCTCTAACCGGGTGTAACGAGGTTTTCTGTGCATTCAGGATCTTTCCTGTTTCGCTTCCCCTGTGAAAATGTTATTATCCATCGCCTCCTTGTATGATCCATTTCTTTAGTTCTCAGTTTTCACTCTTAACGTGATCAGACGCTGATGCTCTGTCTCCCTCCTGAAAAGACCAGAGACATCAGAGACGTCAGACAAAGACCGATAACACGTGTTTTATAGACATGTTGCAAAGCTGTCGATTAATCAAACCAAACCGGAGTCGTCAGCGTTTGGGACGAACACACGCTCACATGAACTGTAGTAGAAACTAGGCCAGTGATGAAAGACGTTTCTGTCAGCCAGGATTTGTTTCCCCTGAGAGATTAAGAATTAAGAAAAACAGCTTTATTCTCTGTTGTATTTTAACCACGAGGTTGTAAAACAGCTCTGGGACGAGGAGGAGAAACTCAGCAGGAAACACATACCGACAGTTGTTTTGCTTCCGTGAAGAACGAGAGACAAAATCTTATCATCACTGTTGCAGAGACTCTGCAGGAGACGAGCTGCGCCTGCAGGAAATACATTCAAACTCATAATAACAAATCTTAAAGAGCTCATCATCAGGAAATATCTCAGCAGATCCCTCTGTTCTCATACAGGCTCATACCTGAGATCTGACAGTAGAACAGGAGCTAGAACCTTCTGGTTCTCTGCTGTGGAACCAGCTCCAGTTTGGGTTCAGAGGCCATTTCTACATTTACTGTTCAAAACCTTCCTCTTTGTCTAAGTTTATAATCGGAGCTGCTCAGGTGAAATGTCTCTGTGGCCGAAGAAGGACGCAGGCGCCGTCAGCTGCATAGATCAGGTCCTCTGAAGGGAAACACAGCTGACGAGTGTTTGTGGTTCGGCGACATAACAATATATTAATTTAAAAAGCATTAGCTTCCCTTTAGAACAAATGATGTAAACACTGCAGTGACAGAGGAGTGCACAGGTTTGTTTTCAAAGAACCAAATCTTCTGCTGCTGCAGGTTCCAGAGGGAAATGCAGAGCGGCAGAAGCAAGCCGGAGCGTCTGGGAGGAAGCTGAGCTGGGATCCATTGACCTGTCCTGCGTGTTCTGTTGTTTACTCGCTGTTTGCGGTGCTGTGCACGCAGGCCGAGCTGATCAATCCACATCCCGTGTCACGCAAAGAGCGATGTCAAGAGCCATCGCTCCGCTCGCTGCCTCCTCCACCTGACACAGCGAGAGGAGGAGGAGGAGAGGGAGAGGTAGCGTGAGAAGGAGATGGACCGGGCACGCAATCACCACCACCCCCTGCGTGTGTGTGTGTGTGTCTGCTGCACTGCTTTTCACACACCAACACACACCAACACACACACACACACACACAAATATTATATCAACCTCACTCTCTCTCTCTCAGTTGGAGACAAAACTCCAGAGGAAAAAAACACATGTGCTGAAGTGCTCTAAAGATTTCTTTTTTCCGAACTACCTCCCACACGCACACACACACACACACACACACACACACACACACACGGTTTCCTGTGTATTTCCCTCCTGTGAGTCTCTCAGGGGCCAGTGAGGGATCTCGGAGCTGTCAAGACCACTGGGCTCCCTGAAGACCATCTCTCATGCAAGATGTTCAGAGGAGAGGAAGAAAGAGAAGGAGGGAGGAGAGAACAGAGCCGAGCAGGAGAGAGGCAATGGAAGAGGAGTGGAGGGGAAGACGACAGGAAAAGAGAAGATGAGACGAGGAAGAAGGGGAGAGAGATCAGGGAGGGGGGGGTCAGAAGAAGAGGAGTGGAAGAGAAGAGAGGAGCAGACATAACAAAGAAGAAGAAGAAGAAGAGACGGTGAACGAGGAGTTAAAGATGGAGGAGAAACGAGTGAAACCTCCTGATCTCCAGGGAGAATCACACACACACATTTATTTCCTGCAGACTAACTCTGACCGAACAAGAATTACAACTTACTTAACGCTGACTATGACTATGACCTTATTCTAACCTCAGTTCTACTAACGTAACCTTAACTTAACCTTAACTTAACCTAAACCTTTCCCTCACCTGACCCACGTCTTTACATCTAAATCTAAAGGATTCATAAGAACAGTGGGTTCTCATAGTGTGACTGTGTGAACAGTTTAGTTCCCCACGACATGACATGACCTCACCAGTGTGCTGCTGGTTTTCAGACCCCACCAATATAGTAAGAACCCCCCCCCCCCACACACACACACACACAGAGGGCTTGCGTAGAGCTGCCCTGTTGCGTGACAGAGCTTGACATGTTTCAGCTCTCTCGCCGGAGGAGTTCACTCACTCCAGGAAAAGCGAGTGTGTGTGTGTGTGTGTGTGTTTGAATGTGTGTGTTTGTCTGTGTGTGTGTGTGTGTGTGTGTGTGTGTGTGTGTGTGTGAGCTCAGAGGGACTGTGTGACAGACCAAACACTCTTCAGAGATAGAAGGTGGCACATCTCTGACTGTTTGCGTGCCTCAGTTCACCTCTCTGCAGAATGTGTGGCCTGTAATGTGTGTGTGTGTGTGTGTGTGTGTGTGTGTGTGTGTGTGTGTGTGTGTGTGTGTGTGTGTGTGTGTGTGACTCCTCGTCCTCGCTCTTTATTTACAGACTTTGTGCTTCATCGCTTCATCTTAACTCTGTGTGACATATTTTCTTATTCTGAGGACACAATGGCCCCTTTTGAAATTCAATTAGTTGGCCCATGAGCTGCATTATAAACGTTCTGGGGCAGTTTTATTATGACATATTAATGTTTTTTCCCACGAATCCATGAAGCCCCATGAAGAATTCTTGATATTTTGTCATTTTTCTCTCTGAATTTGCAGATGAACGCTGGTTTCCAACGACTCCTCAGTCTTTTTAACTGATCAACAGTTCAGCATCGCTCTTGAACTCGCTGGACCTGATTTCAGAATAAGATGCTGACTAACAAAGCCACTCACCAAAGTAAGAGCAGGCAATCAGGGAGCTTACTGGGAATTAACCAAGCAGCGTGTTTTCCTGTTACAAGTCAGTGTAGCATCAAAATGAAGCTGAAGCTGTTATTTCAAGGTAAATCTGTTGCCTGATGTTTCTTTAACCAACTAGTTTTAGCCTAAACTTACCCAGAACGGTGAAATGAGTCATTATGATGTCATCTGGAGTTTGCATATGGAAACTTTACTCTTCAGTTCAGACTTTTATAAATATCTCTGTCCCTAATGTCTGTTCAGGGGCTTGTTTCAGTATCAGCTGTGACTCTGAGCTCTTGCTTATCACACTCAGGGTTATTTTATGAACTAATGACGGAGTGAGCTGCTGACACTGTGCAGAGATTAACGCCTCATAACTGGTTTATGTATTTAGGTCAGAAAATGTGAACAGTGTGAAAATGCTGATGGGTGAGGAAAAGGATTTCACACGGTATTTAAATAAACTGCCTGTGGCACTTTGAGGACGAGACGACTGACACTGTGTACGTGACGCTGTGTTCGAGGGAGCGTTCCTGTCGATGGGGAGTCTTTCTGCTTGAAGGTAGTTTGTCCACAAAAAAACAAACGGTTGCATTGAGCAAGTTACCACTGTGGTTATCGTCCAGTATCACAAAGACAAACTGGAAACCATAGAGCCAACACCTCGGCCAAGGCCCATTAAAGTCATTCAGGTTTTATAGCTCAGCATAAAAACGTTTTCATAGATCCGCCACTTTGTCCGAATCCACGCGGCGGTTAACGAGTTCTCTCATCTTCTCCTGACAGCTTCAAACAGGCTGAGTGGAAATCTGCTCAGGAGATATTGCATAATCCTGCAGACCGACCGACCGGCCAACCAACCAATCTATCAACTAACCAACCAACTAACCAACCAACCAACCAACCAACCAACCAACCAACCAACCAACCAATCTACCAACCAACCAACCAACTAACCAGCCATTCAACCAACAAACCAACAAACCAACCAACCAACCAACCAATCAACCGACCGACCGACCATTCAGCCGACCAACCAACCAACCAACCAACCAACCAACCAATCAACCAACCAAGTAACTAACTAACCAGCCAACAATTCAATTGACCTTAATCTTTCCATAGCAGACAATTTAGTTGTAAAGGAAGAATTTAGCAAAACGTTTCTAAAGTTGCAAAGTGTTCGAAAAGTCTGGATGAAGCTGAAGAAAGAGAAGAAGAGGACGGTGAAATGAGCCCAATGAGTCAGTGTGTGTGTGTGTGTGTGTGTGTGTGTGTGTGTGTGTGTGTGTGTGTGTGTGTGTGTGTGTGTGTGTGTGTGTGTGTGTGTGTGTGTGTGTGTGTGTGAGAGAGAAGAAGAAATGAAGAAAGAATCAGTTCCATGAACAATTCCAGCCAGTAAATAATACAAATGCTGCATATCACGGCTGCGGCGTGAAAGAGGACGTGCTGGGTGGTGGGAGTCAGCCAGAGGACGTCCTGAAAGACTCCCACAGCAGCAGCACTTCTCTGAAAGAACCTTTTCTACCCGCTGGCCCGGGTGAAGAGGGTTTGGACATGAAAACCGGTTCTGTCGTCGCTCCCGACCAAACCACGGAGCTGCCAGAGCTCACAAAGACGACATTCACACACAGTGGGAGCAGCGACGAATAATGAAAATGATTCAACTCAGTCAAATGTTCGCATCAGAGCACACGGCTCATATATTTAAATAAAAACAGTAGCAGCATTAGTAGAATAATAAATATTACTGGTGCAACTCAAAGCTTTGACGTCAAATGTTAAAACGCTGACGAACATTTGAAAACTTTAAACTTTAAAAAACCTGAAACTGTTTCAACACAACTTTCTTGTTTTAAATTGAGTTTTCTGTACAATAAGAAAAACTGCAAAGAAAACTGCAGTAAATAAAAAAGGACCCGCTGGACGATGCAGTCAACACTTTAACAGTTCAGCTTCAGAAACTAATATAATAATAATAGGATTCAGATGTTCTGGTGGACATTCGGTTTGTTTTGAACATTAGAAACTGGTCTGACAGCAGCCAAGGTGACCATGTGTTTCATTTGAAGAGTTGAAACGTGCTTGTTATCCAGTTGAAGTCACATTTCTACGATACACTGACAGATGTTGGTGGTTTTATATCCTCATCGGAGCTCAGTTTACTTCGTAGTGTTTCTAACTCCTGGAGCAGGACTCAGAAGATCTGGAGTCTGAATTCAATTTCACGGTCGGCCACCGAACTGTAGCCAAGATATTTAAACCTGCACCTTTGACCGACTGACTTCTGACCCATGTTTCTGTAAACTGCATCGATTCAGATTTGATTCCTCAACTTATTTAAATTTCCGGATTAAAAGTTCGGTGAGTTCCAGCCCTCAAAGTAAGAACGGGTAAATGAGCTGACCTCCATCTATCGCCGGCCTCGCTGTCTGAACCGCCGCCGCCGTCCTCAGTCGAGTATAATGAGGCCGTTCAGTCGCCAAACTCTTGATTCCTTATAAGCTTCAGATCACACAACAAAGCGGCGTGGATCCAGACTGTCACAAACCCTGATCTGGTCTGCATACAAATGAAGGTTGTGAAATCGTTGTGGCCCTTCTGGTTGTAATTAGCGAGGAGCTAAGTTGTAGCGGCCACACAGAGCACGCCGCTGCCTGCTGCATATCAAACAGCTGCCGCGCTCCGACACGGATCACAGCTCAGAGGTCGGATCAAAACACAGAAGGCAGGTTGATGCTGGAGGCGGCCGCTCGCTCAGCAGACGCCGTGTGAACAAACTGAAAACACTCCGGTGAAGTTACACGCTGGTTTCTCAGCTTTGAAAAGAGAAATCTGGATTTTAAACTTTGTACAAATCCACGAGCGGCGGACGTGGGGAGACTGGAGGAACATTTCCAGACAGAGCTCAGTAAATCAACACACTGAAGACACACAGCAGGTCGCTAAAAGCTTTACGGATGTTTTTACAGTCCACCTTTAGAGAAGTTACAGTTACAGTTATATACTGGTTGAAAATAATAAGTTCTCAGCAGCAACATTCAGTATCTGAGTGTACTAAGGTGACAGCTCTTAGACTGTAAATAAAGCGTCTCCATCGCCCCCTGGTGGCTGGCTTATAAAAGGTTATAAACCCCTCCTCCTCCATGTTGTCAGATGGGACATATACCAAACAAAACAGAATCAAAGTAGACGTTAAATAAATGTTTGTCAAAGCTGGTTTCTGTCGTTTCAGGTCGTTCTTATCTCACTGATGTTTGTTCAACTGTAAATAGTTATTATATAAAACAGGTTATATAAAAGCGGGCTGAGACGTGATGATTGACAGCTGATAGGTCGAGCGTTTGTATCGACAGGATCTCGCTGACTCCAGACGAGCAGGAGGGCAGCGTCTGGAGGAAGTGGAGCCCTGTTGAACGTCTGTGTTCTACTGACTATTGAGAGAAATGGTCGTAGTACAGATGTGAATATAGGTGTATGTTAGTATAACACGTGGATGTGATGATGTGTGAATATCTGCAATATTCAAGCACCTGTTCTACATCCGTGTATTTGAATGAGTGTGACCCAGGCTGCCTTGTAGCCTGATGTCATTGGGACACATCCACCTGTGTGTGCGACTCGGCTGTCGAGTGGTCGTGATGTGGAGCAGAAGTGACACAGCAGATCACACAGGTCTGTCAGGGTCAGAGCTGCAGCTCTTAAAGCTGGTTACAGCAGAGATGGAAGAGGATGAGCAGGTAATACTCTCACACACACGGGTTCAGATGAGGATGGAGGCGTTGAACCAGAACTACAGAGCTCCAGTCAGGCAGGAGGAGCAGGTTCATGTCCGACGGCTCAGGTGAGAAGATTAAAAACGATATTGAACCGAAGAGCTGTCACAGGTTCACAGGTTCGCCAGAGGTAACGCCACCGCAGGTGTGTGCCTGAACCTCGCATGAACTCACACTCAGAGTCGGTCTCGCTGCGTTATTTCTTGTGTGTGTTAAACGTTGTCAGTGCGTCAGTTAGGCCGCGACTGGGAACAGCTGCTGCCACAGAGGGCGAACGAGGGAAACTCACAGGGACCAAGTGCGCTCTCTCTCTTTCCACGTCCGACCTCGCCCTGCGCACGGCTCCAAAATAAAACAAGGGAAAAATGTAGGATTCCATGTGAGGAAAGTTCCCAGAGTCGTGTCAGTCCGTCAGCGGCTGCTGTGAAAACATGAACATGTGGGTGGAGAGACGGGTGTGTGTGTGTGTGTGTGTGTGTGTGTGTGTGTGTGTGTGTGTGTGTGTGTGTGTGTGTGTGTGTGTGTGTGTGTGTGTGTGTGTGTGTGTGTGTGTATCCAAGGATCTGTTTAAAGAGGAACTTTTATCCACTTTTACTATAGAGAGTCTGAGTTTCCCAGTTTTATAAATAACTAGGAGAAAACAACCAGCCGGTCAAGTTTGAACTAAGAACTAAGAGAAACAGTAACTGTAATCTGATCAATACAGAGAGTAAGAGATTACAATCTTAAATTCAGTAATTAGATTACAGTTACTAATCCCAGTCCTCCTAATAGGCCTAGGAGCATGACACTATGACATGTACTCACCTCTTCGGTGGAACACTTGGAATTTGCCTTTAATTCCTTTTTAAATGAATTTATCTGTCACTGGCTTCGACAATCTGAGACCTCAGCAAAAACATGCTCACAGAAATAATCAGGAGCAGAAGAACGAAAACAGAATCTGTGAGAAGCTGAGTTCATTTGAATTTAGAGAGAAGTGGGAATGTGCGTGAGAACTCAGACAAACAGAAAGTTGGACAGTTTCTAACAACAGTTTGTAACAAAGTGCTAGTTCACGTGTTTCCTCCTCATTTTGTGCCTTTTTGTTCTGGTTCATCGTCCATTTATTTAAAGACTGAAACAGAAAGTGTGTTTGTCTTGCATCTGTTTGTGTGTCCATGTGCGTGCAGAGAAGCAGAAAGATATTTTTACTCCACATTCCACTTTGACGACATCATTAGCAGGAAGGACAACACACACACACACACACACACACACACACACACACACACACACACACACACACACACACACACACACACACACACACACACACACACACACACACACACACACAGTGCAGAGACAGAACAACAGATTTGAAGCTCTTTATGTGCAACTATCCAATGTGGATGATGCTCGACACTGAACTCTTATATAACCGGCCCTCCTTAGTATTAATATATATATGTAACATTATATTTAATCTTTTTTCTGCTTTTCGGACAAACTCAACTTTAAATTAAAGAATTGGAGCCCAACCAAGAATTTAAAGAGTAAAATATTGTGATACTGAAACATGGGCTGATATACATCAAATGAAAAACGGTGATGACGGTTTGTAGGATGATCAAACGCTTCTGACAAAGAAATGTAATTGAGGATTATTATAGCATAATTAGTAAATAGAATAAAAATATACAAAAAGAAAACAAAAATACAACCAAATATATAGAACTGGAATTAGGACAATAAACATAAATCTTTTTCTTTCTGCATTGTATATTCTGGAGGATAACAGTTTCCATACCAGCGAACATGAACACTGACACTCATGTGTCGGTTGAAGCTGATTTCTATCGACCGACTGATCATTTGTTGTGGCTCTAATGAAACATACAGTCAAAGCAGAGAAGCTGGAACATTAAGAGGAGCTGGGAGCAGTTGAGAAGCACTGTATGAAACACTCTGCCGTCCCAAAGTACAAATATATGATCATATCTATACATCAAATCTAATTTTATGTTTAAACTTTGGTCGTCTCAAGACAAACACTTCAACGCTGCTGACGGGGAGAACTAATGAGAACGAATTCCTGAGGAGCCGAATGTTTGCAGAGACGAGTTTTATGCATTTAAGCAAAAACAATAAAAAGGAGCAGAGAGACCGAATGTCTTCATTTGATTATTTTAAGAGATGACATTTCTAAATGACATTTACAAATAATTAACAGCCACCTAATTGACATTGAGGAAAAATGGGGGAAGTAGAAGCTTAATAAGAAAGGTCCCAGTTTCTACACACACACACACACACACACACACACACACACACACACACACACACACACACACACACACACACACACACACACACACAGAGCACAGGCGGGTCATGATAATTAACCCTATAATCAGAACTGGGTCCTTGTGTTATCACTGAGTAATTGCAGACTTCTAATCCTCATTTGGAGTAATTAATCATATGTGAACACAGAGCTGCTGCCAATTATGACACATAATGAGAGCTCATTTAGGATTCATAAAAACACAGCCAATCATTCCTCCTCGACTCTTCATCACCTGGAGCCTCATCTCCATCACCATCCTCCTGCTCCTCACCATCATCCATAAACCTCATTGTCCTCCTCTTCATCACTGTGACCATCATGATGAGACACTGCACAGAGACACGCTGCGATGATCACATCAACGTGTAGCGAGCACATACCTCCGCCAGGATAACATGATAAACACTTAATATAATAACATATTTGATGTGATTTGAGAGACTGACATCTACTGTATAATATCTATATCTATAATACATCTACCACTTCACATGGTGGTTTGTGCAGTGGTAAGAAAGAGCTGAACCCTCAACTCACCATGAATGAATGAAACCAGCTTTTGTTTGTTTGAACTTTCAAATGAAAACCAGAAATAAAGGACGTGTCTATCACCAAAGCTCCCTTCACCAGACTTCGGAAAGTCTTCTGCACATCAAATGTGTGGCGAAGCTAATGAAGCGTAAAACAAAGAGAAGAGAAAAGAAAACATGCAAAGAAGAAGAATCCGAGTGTGATGAGAAAGAAACTCAACAAGTTTCTGCTCGTTTGTCTCTGAGGTGATGAGCTTCAGCGACGTCTCGCTGCGTCTCTGCAAACTCTAATCAGCTGGTGTCTCTGCGACTGCGGCGCTTATCCACCATCACAGTGTGCTGCATGTCAGAGACTCTGTGTGAATATCAGAGATCTCTACGAGGAGGCCACAGTCGTCGGCTGCCTCATCACTTATTAAAAAGCTTTAAGGCTGTGGATGTGTGAGATGAAAGCCGGGCACCTCGGAGGCTCCGCGGCAGCCGGCTCCGTCAATCCTCAGCCTCAATCGATAGAAAAGTTCTTCAACTTTTGACTCCGGTGCAATTCAATAGGAAATATTGACACTTAAGGAGGCAACAGAGCACAAAGCAGCAGCGGCAGCGAAGCAACACAACAACACGTTCGGCCCGGTGCTCGTGTCCTGGGGTGAAAACGGCCCCGTGCCTCGTTTTCACGCTCCTCTTTTTATTCCTTCCCTGCTCGTGCTGAATAATAAATACATACAGAGAAACGTGGGCTGTCAGCTCCTCCTTATATAAAACCAGGGAGGTCGTCTGCAGATTGAAACTAAAACTGTGACCCTGTGAATCTTTGTTGGCACCCGAAGGAAACGGCCCGTCTGAAACCAGCGAGGAAGAAAATAAAAACCCGGGCAGAGGCAGTGACCTCGTCGCCTTTCGGTTTATTGATGTCCAGAAGATGCTGCCTGGCTAAAAGTGTAAACACCTACAAACTTTCACTGGCGTCCAGAAGCTCCTGCGAGCTGCCAACTTCTCCGCTGTTTAAGCCGCCCTCGCTCCCTCGACCTCTGGTGCTCATCCCGCTGGGACTCGGACCAACTGGAACTCCTTCAGCGATCATGAGCTGACCTGGGACACAGTGTCCTCACGGATTCAGACAAAGGCTTTTAGAAACGGACGTGATGCACAACGGACGTGACACAGGAGCAGCAGCCAAAGATTTAACTGGACAGGAGAGACACAGTTTCATGAACTGGATTCAAGTCCGGACAGATTTTGATGATTGTTCAAAACTCAGATTTAATAAATCACTTGAATCTCACATTCACAGACTCGTTGTATTGTCACTTTGGAACTGAACTCAGATATTCTTCCTCTGGATCGGGTGAAATATTGAATCGCTCATTTACGCTTGTAGTGAACTTTCAAGTTTTTAAATTTTATTAAACTGTTTTACTTTGTTGTCAAATCGTATTGAGCTGCAAGTCTCTCGTGAAAATCAACATGTAAGTTAACAGTTAAAGTTAGGAAATGAAAAACGTCAGTAATTCTGTCAGCTCTTCAGAAAACCCTCAGGTTTCAGATGGTGGTTTCAAACGATGTGTTTTAATTCACAATGTGACCTTTTCAACCCTGAGCACTGGTTTCACATCACAGACGATTCAGTCCAACAACAGACAAACGCTTGTTTCTCTTTTCATTCTGTCCCTCTTATGTTCCGTCCGCTTCTCAAACCAAACATCAACCATTTCATCTTCTTCTTCCTCGACCCAGCCGCCACATAGTTGCTATAAAATATTTGTGATGATGTAAGAAGACAGAATTTCAAAAAACACTGGCACTGAACAAGTTCTGCATTCGGTTTCAAGGCTCTCGTCTGTAAAATTCATATTCAGCCATAACGTGCCTCTGTGCAGAGAGAAGCTTCTTCTGAAATACTCCCACTGGGACGTTTGTTCTCCGGTTTCAGAGTCAGCTGAGCTCTGCAGTGACACCAGAGTCTGAGTGAAGCAACCTCAGGGTTACAGATCCGACTCACGATGGAGGAGCAGGACGCACTCACACAGTCCACTTGTTCCAGCCGCACAGGGAACATCTCCCACTTTCTGAGTAATTGAGTAAAAGATTGATTAGGCCACTGCTCGTCGATTAATGTGTGTGTGTGTGTCTGTGTGCGTGGACATCAAGGGGAATCCCTTTAGGTTGAGTGAGCGGCTGGAGTCAGAATGAAGCTAATGAGATTAGTCAGAAAGTCGGGAATTAAATGTGCACACTGAGCTCATTGGAAGCTAATTTAATCAGAGGTCCTTGAACGCAGCGCTGCGCTCGGGACAGATCAGCCGCTCTCGGCCGCCTGATAAGAAGTCGCAGCACAATGAGGTCGTTGACTGAGGGCCAAGCGAGGACGCGTTACCGTCACATGTCGGAGGAGAGCGAGGAGCTGACGTCTGCAGCACCTGAACTGAAAACTACACTTCATCACTGATGCATGCAGATTCTGAGGAGTTAACTGACTAATGTGGAAAAACAACATTTTGCAGCTATAGACTCGCAGCAACGTGCCTGAGCTGTTGATGCTCCCATTAAACAAACTCCTGATTCAGACGTTTGAGATGAAAACCGATGAAAGATTTGCTTCAGGATCTTTATAGAAATGGTGTTTTTCTTTCTGTCTTTATGAGATAAGTAAAGTTCAAACAGGGAAACATGCAGAACACAGACAAAGACCAGTTTGAATAATCCCAGTTTCAGCTGCTGGTTGAAGGCGTCGACAGACACAGCCCTAACCCTAACCCGTCTGTGGCTCACGTATCTCCAGAACTCTTCATCTTATCGGCTTCAGACTTCATGTTAATTCATGTTCATGTTAATTGTTTAAGGCCCAAATAAGAGCAGTGTTCCATTTGGTGTGCGTGTTCTTCTTCTATTGTTTAAAGCCGTCTCTACTTCCTGTGATTGGTCTAAAAGTCACAACAAGGTGTGAAAGCGTCTGTTGTTGCCTGAACTTAACCAGGAATTAATATATAGTGCATAAAGGTGATGAATGAGAAAACATTTATGAGTCATTTTAGGAACAGTTCTATGATGATGGAATAGAATTGGACCAAATGAGACAGGGACAAAAGCCACAGAAAGAGGGACGGACGGAGAGGATGAAGTCAGCGAGAGGAAGGTGAAGAGGGAGATGGCAAAACAGCAGGAAAGCAGGAACGTATGGAAAGAAGAGAGGAGGAGAAGATAGAGGGAGAGGAGGAGAAAGAGGAGAAGGACATCTGCCGTTAGCGGCAGGGTTTGAGTCCTCGCCAGAGATGAGGTCAGAGATAAAAACACTGACCAGGCTGAAACACACAGGTGAGACTCTGCAGGTCACTGGTTTCACATGTTCTCACGACAAACACTTTACATGGATTTTCACTTGTTATCGCTCACAGACAAGTTTCAATGTGAATGTGAAGGAGTCTCCGATCATCCTGCAGATCAGGACTTGAGGAGAAATTAAAAAAATACAATAAACCATTTGAGGGACACATGGACGTACACGTGCTGAGGACTAATGTCTGTGGCTGCAGCTGTGAGCGAGGACGGAGATAACACTACACTGCCTGGAATCACATCTCTGTCTCTCACACTGTGTCTCTTACTGCGTTACGACTCTTGTTAATGATGCTTTAAACGCATCATCTCACCATATCTGTGTTTTCCTACGTCTCTACTGACCATTTTGCCTTTTGCACCTTTTCTTCAGTCTGTTCTGCTTTTGCACCAAAAGTCACGTCCACATGCTCAGAGACATTAAACCAGTTCAATTAAAACACAAGATATGATACGAGGACGATGTTAAATTTCCTCCACATCAAACGTTGCCATAAGAAATGTGTTCATCTTCGTGTCGGCAGGACTTTGAAAGGAAGAGCGACATGTTTCCACGCTGCTGATGCTGGATTATTAAATGTCTGTGTTGCTGTATTTCTAAAGACTCATTAACTGTGACCGTGTTAAAACCAGCAGGCCGATTAATTTGGCCTGTGACAGCTCAGTGCCTCGTCCTTTCAGAGGTTGTTGATTGGTTTGACTTCTTTCTAGTGACGTCACCATGTTTCCAGATCTCAGACGTTAGCTTCGTGTGCAGAACATTATAATAACTCATAAAACTACGAGAGTTTCAGCTCATAAGTCATGAAAACAAGCTGAGTTACATCACCAAGGAAGGAAGGAAGTGAACCAACACACTGCACCTGTCCAAGGTCACTTATATAAGAGGCTGAGGACGAGCGGCATGATTGAGCCACTGCTGTAAATTATGCTTATATTATTTAACAAAATGTGACCCAGTGGTGTCGTGAATACGTTTCACCACCGAGGAACCAGTTAAATATGCACCAGGCTCTGCTTTCAAATGTTAACAGAGAATATAAAACTCCCCACAGCCTAAAGAAATATAATAAATATGTCTCTTTGTGTGAAGCAGAGACAAAGAGAAGGAGAAAGATTTTTTATTATTCTTTCGAGAATACAAAACTCATTACTCCTGATCCCTCAAAGGCAACACAAACATATCGGAAGACGCAGCCTGTTTTTGTGTGCACGTGTGTGCATGTGCATGTGTGTGTGTGCACACGCACACGCACACATGTGGCCAGATGTACGTGTGCCATGAGATCCAGCAGATTACCATCACCTGTGATTCCGCTGCCTCAAAGCTCGGCCTGTCAACCGACAATTACAGCTCCCCGGCCGCCCATAAACCTCCCAGCATGAAAGGAAAGGTGAGATGGTCTGTGTGTTGGAGGCTGGGGAGGAAACGGCTCGCTCACTCTCCTTCTCCCTCTCTCGTCCTTATAATATCAGGCAGATTTCACATCTTTCATATGAAGTGCCCTTGACCTTCAGGCGATATGAGGGGCTTGATAGAGCATCATAATGGGGCTCTATAACTTTCCGTGTGGTTGAGCAAGCAGAGCACTGCAGGCTAGCGAGGCAGCTCGCTACAGATTAGCTGTTAAAGTCTGTTGCCATAACTCGTCGAGCCCGTAAAACACATAAAACACAGCAGGTCAGGTGCAAAGTCAGGACGCTAGGACAGAAACGGGAGGAAAATCAAAGTCATTTAGTCGACTGGTGAATCTGAGGAGGTAATAGAATTGCTCAAGGACACGGTCGGTGTTATTGTGTATCATATAAACAGAAAGTACAGTTTTATATACGAAAGATTTTAACAAACGTTACTTGAATAGAATTAAACAGTGCATTGTGCATGGACCATGTTCAGGCGTGGATTTATACGCATTTACTACAAAGGTATTTCTATATATGTTAATAAAGCAACATACCAGTAAAACAACAGAGGAATAAGATTGTGAGGCTTTGGACGTACAGACAATCTAACACATATCGCTTGGTGTCATCAGCGTAGTGGTGGATAATCAAAGGTGGTCAAGGTGGTGTGTATTGAAGAGAGAAGGGGACCGAGTACAGACCCTTGAGGTACACCTGTGGAAACTGCTCCTAGTGAACTAGTGAGGTTTTCTGTCTGGTTCAGTCTTTCTCAGTCGGTGATGGAAACTGAAACAAGAGAGGAAATGTTGTACTTAAATTCATCAGGTGGACAAACGAGCGATGACACCAATTAGACGATTGTGTTGAAGTGGAGGGGGGGCACTGATTCTGACGTGTCAGCTGATTCACCTTCACACACAGGTGAGATGTCAGGGAAGTGTTTCAGCATGTTCTGTGTCCCAATAGCCAACAAATACAATGTTTGTAATCTTATTCTTGGTGTCGCTGAGAATCTAGGACGCTGTGAGGGAGATAAAAAGGAGGATGGATGAAAAAAGTACCTTACAAACACTTACTTATCTCTAGAAGCTCCAACTTACTCCTAAAACTTAGGATAAACAATTCGTCACCTTGGTCTTAGCAAGCCGAGGCCTAATTCACATCATCCAGAGTCATGGAGCCCCGGAGGCAGAATCCACAAAAACCTTCCAAGGCCGAAAGCTGCTCCAAACCGACCAATTTAAGAGTAAAATTCAACACAATCCGAGGCAGGATGAAGAGCTCCGTGCATACAGATCAGCCTCTCTGTGGCCAGCTGTTCCCAGAGCTGCCCAGAGGTGAAGAAAACCAACTCATTAGTAATTCACATCGGGCTGAGTCAGGAGGAGAAAACAGTGGGTCTGATTTAAAAAACAGAATTACTGCTGCTGAAAAACAACGTATCCCCAGTGGAGGGTGGAGGGAGGAGAGAAGTTGTCAAGAGGCAGAAACAGAGACCAACAGATGTGGAGAGAGAAACAGATGCAAACTGAGACCAGAATACCGTATGTTTCCAAAAGGCTGCACCACCTTATCTGCCCAGATGAGTCACTTCAACCAAACACTGAAGATGTTCCAACTTCAGAAATGACTTCTATTCTTTCGAAAATGCCAGATCGGGCATCGGCGAGTAAGCAAATGTACGTACCGATCCTACACCACGACTTTAAAGTACATTAGCTTCACTCAGACAAACTGCAATTTTGTATTTCCTCGCTGCCCCGAAGAAGAAGAGATTTCTTTGTAGGAGTAGATGTTGAGTATCTCTGGTATGTTTGAAGGTCTTTCAATTACCAGTAGATGTTTATATCATAGGACAAGATGGAGAATATCCCTTCTATGTTCGACTGCTTTATGTTAGTGGATGTTAGTGACATGTCTTCAGTTGTGTGAATGGTATCAAACATCTCACCAGCGACACCAGGCCACGTCTCCTGTCTTCAAGAGGACGACCAGTAGCAGTGACTTGTCAGGAAAACAGAGGCAGGTTGTTTTTCTTGTCTCTGGATTTCTCCCTAAACCATGTCACCCTGTGAGAACCCATCCTGACACGATTCTACCTTCACTGGGAGGCTGGTATTATATAAGCTTCATGTTTTGAGTTTAACTCGGTGAAGCAGTGTTTGAGTCCTCTTCTTCTCTGGAGCTGCGATAACACAGATATTTCGGAGGACTGCTGCTGCGATGCCTCGAGCCCCATCAGCTCATGAGACACGAACAAAGAGACGGAGCTGGAGAGGCACTAGAGAGAGAGAGGTGGTGGCAGACAGAGACATAGACAGGATGCAGCACATTGGTATTCACGGCTGGTCTCAGCTCAGCCATCCATCTCTGCCTCGTACTCTTTACATCACATTTGCCCTTCAGCGCAGCAAATATCTCACACACAGCTGGTGGAAACTACACATCTGCTCACAGGGGAGCCGGACAGTCGATCACACACACCCACGGCTTCGTCGGCTGATATGTGTGTGTGTGTTTGTGTGTGTGTGTGTGTGTGTGTGTGTTCAGACACTGTCCTGCAGAGCTGAAGCCAAAACAAGGTTTTAATTGATACATGGGAGAATCAGATGTTTCATTTTCACTTCATCACATAGTTATGGGCATCATTATAACTTTGGGTCATGAGTTCAATGCATTATTGATGGTTTGCGCGGAAGGAAAAAATCATTTCTCAAAGCTGCCAGTGAAATAATTACTGCTCACTGCTTGGAAGTTTTAGCAGCATTTCCATATGATTACTATTCTCTGACTATAACAGATCCTCGCCTCGGAAGCAAAGTGCATCGACTTCTGAGCTTCTGCTCCTGAGCAGCCAGGTACCACAAACTCTGCAGGTTTCTTAGTGTGTGTGTGTGTGTGTGTGTGTGTGTGTGTGTGTGTGTGTGTGTGTGTGTGTGTGTGTGTGTGGGGGTGCAATAAGAGCAGCACTGTATTTCAACCTGAAGCCCAAGACTCTGGTAGAAATGTTGGTATGGAACGGAAAGATTTGACGTGAACTCTGATTCCACTTTGGACTGATGAAGAAATTAAAGGTGTGTAAGTAGCAGGATTCTCCAAGTCACTGCACCGATGTTCAAATGCAGCATCTGAAGGTCGCAGCCCCTGAAGTGAGACGCCGCTCTAAACAAGCAGGTGAAGCCACAGAGGACGCAGGCTACGTGGTCAACAAGGACTCGGGAAGGAAAGTACGCATTCGTCTGTCGCATTAAAGGAGCCTTATTCGTAAATAAGAACAGACGAGGAAAAGCAGATCTCTGTCATCATGGCAACAATAATAAGAAGAGTAGAGGTCTGCTGTCACGTTAACAATCAAAAGAGGAAGGAGCCACCCGACCTCCATCCACAGGAAGCTACAAGCCTCCACACAGGAGCAGGAGCAGTTTCAGGAGGAATATTAAAAGCAAATGAAGAAAATATTGGCAAATAGATAATATCAAATAATGTTTTAATCTAAATCGGTAACATTTTATTGATATACTTCAGGATGAAGAACATCGTTTTTTAAATGTCTGATTCTTCCCATTCACTCACATGTACAGGTTTTGCTCCATGAATTTATGATGTGGGAAACTGCCGTCGTTCTGGGTGAGCGTTGAATTGAAAGATGATTTTACAGCTCTGAGGTTCAGAAAAGCAGAACAAGAGAGATGAGAGGTCGGCGGTGACGGAGGGAGGACAGGGGCAGTATTTGGCAGGAAGAGCAGCTTCTGTGACCTTATGATCCTTTAAATTACATATGAAGGGATAAACATGGGAGCCAGGGGCCGTTTGATGCTAATTCAAGCTTTACATGAGCACATTACAGCAGAACTTGGACATTAACCAGGGGAGAGCTTCTTCCCACAATGCATCATAAAACAAGTGAAGCAGAGAGCCGTGTGCTGGATGCTGAGCATTATAAGATGATCCTCTAATAGAGACGGAGCAGAGGGATGAGGCTGAGCGACGCTGCTTTGTGGGAGAAGAACACCGCTGAGTTCGAACCCCGAGGAGGGGCTGAAGCATCCCGACCGGAATGAAGTGACTCAAAGCTTTAGAGACGACAACATCACATTCAATACAAAGTGTGTGTTCTGTTTTTATATCATGTTGGTGTCTTTCTACAGCCTGTGGTACTCTGTGTACTAACACGAGGTAGAATATTTCATAATACTGGTAAATACACTTTCCTGATTACATTTAAGTTATCTTGCTGCTAAATGCTGCTGTCGGCTAATTAGCTTCAAGGTGCTAATGTTCCCAACATAAACTGTAAATAAAGATGGACGACATGACAGAGAAGTGAAGCCAAAACATCTCCATCAGCCCCTAGTGGCTGGCTGCAGTATAGATCATGAACCTGGCCTCCTCCATGTTAGTGGATGGGATCATGAGCCGAACTAAAATGTCAAAATATCCGTCAAATAAATTGCCATAAAAACATCAGTTCAAGATGTAAAATAATGGCACCTGACCTCAGAATTAGCGCCACCTACTGCTTATCTCCAGGAACTAACTCCAATAGCAGCAGTGGATGGAAAAGCCATTTAGATAAAAACCTGATAACTGACTATAACCAAACAAAATGAGTTCTGGGAACAGAGCTACTGGGTTTTAATTCTGAACCATGTGACCAACTCGGTTTCCAGGAAAAATGATGAGTCCACTGATCGAATCAGGAACATCATCAGGAGGAACTGTTTCAGAGTGACAGCAGTGGCCCTGACTCCGTGTGTGTGTGTGTGTGTGTGTGTGTGTGTGTGTGTGTGTGTGTGTGTGTGTGTGTGTGTGTGTGTGTGTGTGTGTGTGTGTGTGTGTGTGGTGACCCTCACCCCCTGACCTCTTGTTGGGACTGACCGGACCACATGTCCCCCTGTATCCAGCTAACAAAGTCATTTCAAAGGCCATTACCTTCGTCTCTCGCTGCACGACGACCCCTGACCCCACGACGTGGAGAACAAGGGACAGAGAGACAGAAGGAAAGAGATGGACAGAGACACAAGATTCGCTCGGAGCTCTGAAATCAATAATCCACAAAAAATACAACTTACGCACTGAGATCTTTTTAAAATCAGTGAGAACAACAGTAACAGTGAGTTCTGTTATTTTAAATTTCTCTTCAGTCATTTTTCCATTTGTTATTTTAAAAAGAGAGATTTTCCAAGTAGCAGAGATTAGCTAAACAACAACTCCTGAATTTACCAGATGTTTACGCAGCTGTGACCTTGAACGTGTCTTTGTCACTCGCTCGTCTCTCGTTTCTCCGTCTCACCCAAACCCTGACTCTGCACTGAAGCAGGTCATTAGGCCGCCGGAGGCCACCTAGCTTCACTGAGGTGTTAGAGGAGCTCGTGCATCAGGACGTCCAAACTCTGTGGTCGAGCCATTTGGGATTTAAAACAATATGTTGTTAGAAAATATGTTGTTAGATTTTCCCTTTGTCATCGTCATCAGAAACATTTCATCCCAAACATGACGATGCAGAGGAAATTAAACGAGGGAGTATCCATGTGTGTGTGTGTGTGTGTGTGCATGTATGTGTGAGTGTGTGTGTCTGTGTGTGTTATTGGCTGATTGGTATTTCTATGCAGCTGAGGCAACACATACTGGACAGAGACCCAGAATCAGGCCAAACATTCATAAATACACTAACAGCTGAGCACTGACTTGACCTCATCCGCATTATACAATCATGATGCACTACACAAGTGTACACATGCTCTGGTGTGTGTTTGTGTTTGTGTGTGTGTGTGTGTGTGTGTGTGTGTGTGTGTGTGTGTGTGTGTGTGTGTGTGTGTGTGTGTGTGTGTGTGTGTGTGTGTGTGTGTGCGCCCTGCTGTTGACCCCGTACAGCAGGATTACACTGGATGTTAAGCTGGCACTTTCCTCCCAATGGGATACAGTCAGGACATGACTTAACTGTGAACCCTACACACACACACACACACACACACACACACACACACACACAGTATGTACTGTATAGCCACACACATGTAATATTTATGTTTCTGATTCTCATGCATTCACTCATCCAAATCTCACACATACAAACTTGACCTCACACACTGGCTCCTCTGAGCTCTGACATTGGCAACGTGTGTGCATGTGTGTGCATGTGTGTGTGTGTGTGTGTGTGTGTGTGTGTGTGTGTGTGTGTGTGTGTGTGTGTGTGTGTGTGTGTGTGTGTGTGTGTGTGTGTGTGAAAAATGGGAAAACAACAGTTACTTGTGTTCAGCTGAGTTTCTTTGTCATCACAGTGAAGTTGCCAGATTTAAATGTTCCTCTGCAAAAACCAAAACCAAAACCTGATTCTCTGGAAACCGACGCTGCACAAATAGTTTCTTGGGAAATAGTTTGAGTGGTTAAAACTTACTCAGGGGATGTTCGGCCTTATTCCATAACAATGCATATCTGTAAAATATTACAAGTTAAAGATTGAGCAAGAGCAAAAAAGCTCAGAAGCAGGTGAGCTGTTGTCCCACGTCTCAAATCACAAACAAAGACACAAGCTGGTGAAAAACCAAAGTCATCAATCAGGTGACAGAATAATGACAGATATGAACTGAGGACAATAATGATGTGAACAAAGATGAAGCTGCTGTCAAACAGATTTTACCACCTCACCCTCCTCTGCTCCGTCAGCAGCCAAATAAACAGAGAGCGAGAAGCCGTGTGTGTGTGTGTGTGTGTGTGTGTGTGTGTGTGTGTGTGTGTGTGTGTGTGTGTGTGTGTGTGTGTGTGTGTGTGACAGTGTATACGTACTCTTGCCAAGCTGCGGGCATGGTTTGCGTGCCTGGGAAGGAAAACAGCTCATAACAAAAGCAGGAGAAGAGGGAGCGGGGGGGGGAGAGGGCCTGGATGTGAATGGGTGTGTTCACAATCCTCCCTCTGATTCCTGGCGTGCGGCCGACAGATCGGCTCCACGAGGCCGAAGCTTCAAGTGATGTGCACAACACGTGTTTCTCCCTCTACCCTAGTGAGGACTCTCAATGACATGATGCGCGTCTTGGTCCCTAACTCAAAGCAGAACCGGATTCTGACCTAGAACCACGTCTCAACACAACCTCCTCACTTTCACAGCAGATCCTCACTCTGACGATCAGGACCTCAAAGTCACTGTGCACACGCCAGCTGCACAGGTCTGGATGAAGTGAGGATCAACAACAACAGATAATATGAAGGTGCCTGATGTGATACAACACTGGAAAACAGACAGAAGCTGCTTCGTCTTCGAGGAAATGCAACGACTTCATGAACGTGACCCTGAACACACGAGTATTCAGGTATTCAGTTGCGTGTATAGTCGTACTGTTAGTTTTCTTTGTGGTTACACGACTTCTCTCTCACGCTGTGATTGGTCGCCGGCTCTCGCTCGCTCTCTCACTGGGTTTATTTCCCTTCCTGCTGTTGATACTGGTCGAGAGAGGAAGTAGGTGCGCTTGCTTCGACGCAGCTGATGTCCCAGTTTGAAAACACAACAGAATCGTTGTCATTAAGAAATGAGATCAGAGGTGGAGGTAGGAGAAGAGTTCACGTTTTTAATACGATTAATTGCACAGGCCTAACACACACACACACACACACACACACACACACACACACGTCACACAGACACACAGACACACACACACACACACACACACAGCCACATTGTGCAGAGATGCTGAGCTGGAGCACTCAGGTGGAGTAGAACCGGTCGTATATTCAGACTCCATTTGGAGAAGGTTTAGAGAGCAGCTCTCCTGAGAGGTCAACACACACACACACACACACACACACACACACACACACACACACACACACACACAGGGGTTAACATACCGCCAACAGGCACTGTGGTAACCTTTGACCTGCACTAATGCTGTCTGGAGGGGTGGCAGGGGGAGGTAATGGGTGAGAAAAATGCTCACACATGAACCTGACCTCCCTGTTTTAGTCTACCTCTCTCCCCCCCCGCCCCCTCCTCTCGCTCTCTTTTTCTCTGCCTGCATTCATCAAACAACATGTAGTCACCCGGCCCACACACACACACACACACACACACACACACACACACACACCTTTACACTTTGAAGCTGCATCCACACGACTACGTTTTTGTTCGACTCTGCTCCAGATGCGTCTGGGTCCAAACTCAGAAGCTGCGAAGATGAAGATGGAGTTTGAAAACGTAGTCGCATGGATGTAGGAAAGATTTCAATGTTCACGTGAAACGTAAAGACACCGCAGATGACGCAAAAGTCACAAGTTCGATGCCAGATCGAGTGCATCATCATTTCATCATTCACAAACACTATCTGCTTCCTCTTGCTGCTCCGTATGCAGACATGCGAGTTGGACTCCTCCAGTGTTTCTCTCTCTGAAGTCGCTGTGCAGCATCGGTTTGATCTCAGCTCGGTTCTCACAGGCTCCTCAAAGCAGGTAATCCTGTGGATACTCCAAAACTCCACGATGTGACCACGGGCACTTCAATAAGAGGCAGAGGGCGATCGGGGGGGGGGGATGAGAGAAGCAGGAGGAGTGTGTGTGAGTGTGTCGGTACAATTTCCCACATCATTCCCCTGATCACAAAGCACTGAGAGGGTTGTGAGGCTTTCTTCAGACACCCCACTGAGACAAAAAGAGGATTGTGTAAGAGATGTTACAAAAAAACACACTTCAAAGACACTAAACATCTCCCTCTGCTCCTTTTGTTTCTGTGATGTTCGCCTGAAACACGCACTCACAGACAATTCCCAACATGATGAAACACTGACAACGAGTAAACGAGGAAGCAGAAGTGAAACCGGGACGCCCCGAGATGAAACTCTACGAAATGTCCACCGTGTTTAGACATTTCAAATCAACCTGAGCATCTTAAATGTCGCTGTGTGCACTTTTAACATTTGCATTTTAAAGATATTCTGAATCTATTGGCAGCCCCTGATTTATTCACTCTGCGTCGCCGCCCTGCAGGACATAGACTACTGGTTGTCCTCCAGACATTATCCTGTCCCACAAAACATGCTGGACCTCCATCTATGGTTCAGTCTGATTAGTAATGGTGCTGATCAAATCAGAATTCCTCTCAACATCTTGAAAGTTGTTGAAAGAAGAAGACCTATGATGGAGCCCTGTGGGACGCCAAAGGAGATACGAGCTGAAGCAGATGAGAAATCAAGCAGTTTAACTGAAGAAGCTCTAGTGACATTAATAACATCCCATAATGGAGACTCGTATTCACTGGTTCATGATTCTGGTTTGAAAGGTCAAACTGAATTTAGAAAGAAACGTCTGAAAGAAGATTCTGGCGTCATCTCATCTCTCCAGTGACGTATGAAGCTGATTTAGTTCAGGTTACATCTTTTCCATCTGCTCACGAGTCCACTGACCTTTTCCAACATCACTGAACACTACAAAGGAAACATGGCCCCTGAGCAGCCACGATCATCTACGGCCAGTAGGTCGACCCTGGTTTAACACTGTGGCCCCCGACAGTCAGTACAACCTCATCCACACTGACCCGCTGACCCTGAGACACTGACCTCAGCAGAGCCGCTGCAATCAGCCTCACACCTTCTGTCTGACCTTTCCTCCGTCCTCGAAGAGCCCGACTGATCTCAGCTCAGTTTCTATTCACACACACAAACACCAGAGACTCAAACACAGGTTCCTGCTACAACGTTTCAGGATCAGTGCTCATCACAAAGTGAAATGGTCAAATATAATATGAACCGATAGTATTTGTTGATCCCACAAAATAACTGTTCTGGTCATATGTTTGAACGTATTTCATATATTTTCATTGGCGTGCATATGTCATGTGTTCATCCCAATGAATATTAGTACAATATATATATATCCAGTAACTATATAGATTGATTTCAAAAGCCACAAACAGAATCACGACAATCTTCTCATTTTCTAAGATGCACATGAAGGAGAAGCTAAGATCGATGAAGAATCTCCACAAGGTTCTGTTGGAAATCAAAGTGTGAATCAACCTCTGTCAAAAGAAACTGAAGGAAACAGAGAAGTCAAAGATTTCTGATTTGAAATCATTTCACACTTTCTGTGACGAGCAGTCGGCCACTTTCATCAGATGTAGATTTGTTTGCTTCACCTGTTGTTGAGTTGAAACAACTTCTCATATAAAGTCCACATCCACTAAAACAGACCTGATTCGTGCAAATGCAAAAGACAGAAATGTCCAACTACCATGTTCTGTTCACACAAACTCCTACGAAGACAAGAGGACAAAGTCAAAGCTCTTATGCCCAATTTATCTCAGCAGCTCAGGCAACAAGTTTGTTTTGCACATATTTCATAAACCAAACGTGTGTTTTCAGCAGCAGTTTGTGGTTCAGCCGGGCAGAGCCGGAGAACGTGATGTTTCCAGTGTGAGAAACCAACTTCGGGCACTTTGTCACACAGCATTTGAAAATGAACCACACGTGTGCGTGTGCGTGTGTGTGTGTGTGTGTGTCTGTGTGTGTGTGTGTGTGTGTGTTCAGATACAGAGCAGAAAAGCTTGCGTGAGATTCTTAAATGTCACTCAAGAATCCAAGCCGAGCTAAAATCCCACTGCACAACATCACGCCACCATATATTTACACACATTCACTAGCAGCAGGAATGAATGTGTGTATGTTGTGATCACAGAAAAGTGGACACAGGTTATAGATGTGTGTTTATTATCCTACCTGGAGCAGTTTGCACCTCCAGCAGTCCGCCTGTTGCAATCAGAGCCTCCAGGATCCGGACGTGATGCTCCGGGTTCACGTCCGCACTGTGGACAGAACCGTGAACGCACTGAAGTCAGATTGTACAGGACAAGGTAAACAGTACAGTTGGGTTTTGTCTGATACCGGAGCTACATGGATACTTTTAAAACTGCTCCGCTGCCTGAACGGAACCGGAACCAATACTTTTTACTTCAAAAAGCACAAAAGTGACAGTCGACGATAGGAACGGCTTTCTATTCTTTTTACATATTAACTGTTCACAGTGAAACCAACCCAACTGTAATAATTCAACACTAAACAACAGTTTCCTACAGTAAAATACTCCAGCTCCAAACGAGCAGTTAAATCCTTTCACGTGAAATACAGCGACTCTTTCAGCCGTGTAGTTTCTGCAGGCCAGCGTTCTGCCAGAGCCACGTAGAGAGAGAGTTAATGTAAACTACACAATGTGGATCAATGAGGAATCTTAACTAAAGTCATTGAGGAATAAGAAACATCAGAGATCAAGACATATTTAGTTTGTCTTATTTGGTCTTTTCATGATAATTTATGATGAGAAAATATCAAATATTCCGACACCTTCATTTAAAATCCAGTACGCTGCAGAACGGTCGAGGGTTAATTAACGTTTCTACACATCTGGTTCAGATATCCTGATCCGCTCTTCCTCCGCCCGCTGTGCACGTCAGGAGTGGATTGTTTGACCGAGCTACGAAAAAAACAGCGTCTGACTCACTGACAGCTACACTACATCTCAGACACACACACACACACACACACACACACACACACACACACACACACACACACACACACACACACACACACACACACACACACACTGCTACAATGAGAAATGCCTTGGTAATTTCTGGAATCAGACAGAGGCGAGTTTAGAACAGAGGAACAAAACAACACCATCTGCCTTGTTAACGCTCAGACTTCTGCGACAGGATTTTAGATCTGAGCCAAATCTCGTGTCTTCATGTTCCTGTGAGCAGGAGCTGATTGAACTATAACAACAGAACAAAGAGCCACATTAGTGCCGAACATTCAGCCACAAATGTTTTTCCGTCTTTATTTTGCCGTTTCACAAACGCTGAATGAAACGGGGATTTTCTTTCCACCCAAACACTGTGAGACACCGAGGAGAAGTGACTGTGGTCGGAATAATCAAAGCTTTTACGCAACAAAAGGGAAGAATAAAGACATTGTTGAGAAGCTAAAGAGCGTATGTGACAAGTGAACAACGTCTTCACTTGTGGTTTTCATGTTTTGATTTGAGCAAAATGACAAGTGACGTGACAGAGTTGAGTTTAGAGCGTCAGTGTTTTCTGCTCTGGTTTGACTCGCTCACAGTATCACTGCTCCGCTGTCTGATCTGTAGAAGAAGTGGTGATATATGTGGTGAAGGTCTTTTGTGAGTGTCCAGGGTTTCAGCTCTTCAACACGGACACGAGTCGTCAGAACAAAAGAAAAACTGTGTTGGAAAATAAGATTCTTTAAGAAAAGTCCAAGGTACAAACCTGTGGACTTAGAGTTAGCTTTGACCCGGTTCAGGTGTTAACGCCCTGAGTGATCCGACCACAAGTGGACGGCAGAGTCAGGTCTGAGAGCATCCTAACGAGATCTGCTCTCTCAGATCCCATTCAGAGGTCTGGATCGCATGTGGTCACATTCTTCTCTCTGTGTGAGAGCAGATCTGGATCTTCACGTCATCCTCTGACGTCTCCGACCCGCTGCAGTTCCTCTTCTCAGTGTCCACACAACCCTGATCTGATACTTTCTCTAATTGGTAAAATCTGAAGAGTCCTTGGTTCAGCTGCTCCTGACTCGAACCCCAACACACTGACACATCTGTAAACTCACACTGGGTTAAACACAACATCATCTGGTCTTTGCCAACACAAACGATGCACATGATTATTTCTTATCAGATTCAGGACACATGTTAACACCAGGTGTGAACACACAGCTGAATCGCTCGGTGAACCTTTGAGTCCGAGGGTCAGAAAGTGAAGACGTCCCCTGAAGGCAGATTTTGAGACGTTGTGTTCAAAAGGCTAAAAACATGATTGGTGAGGGGACTGTGACCTTGAGCTTTGACCTTTGACCCCACAAATCCAGTTCATCTGTGAGTCCAACTGAACATTTGTGACAAATTAGAAAGGATTCTTAAGATAAAACGAAGGTTAATAAAAATAAATCTCACCAACTTGATTTGCGAGGTCACAGTGACCTTGACCTTTGACCTTCAACCACCAACTTGACCAGTTCATCCATGAGTCAAAGTGAACGTTCATACCAGGAAATTCCCTCCAGGCGTTCCTAAGTAATCGTGTTCACATGAACGACCTGAGAACATTCACTGAAGCTAAGATTACAAAGACGTTCAGCAGCTCACGTTGGTTCTCGCTCAGTTTCTGACTCAGTTACCAGACGGATGATTTACACGTTTTAAATTCACTACGACTCTGACTCATGCATCTGACGGCCACATGTCAGCATCGTGTTGTTCGGAGCTTTGCACTGAACCAAACAGAAACAAAACAGGATTTATATAAACTGGGATGAAATGATATAAACTGGTAATCGTGGTTTAACGCTGACTTCTCCAGGAGGCTCCTGTGTTTCTGTGATGAGGAGATGTTACAGAAGAAGAAACTTTAAACGGGGAATTACATTCAGGGGAAATTCCTTCCAGAGCCGGTGGTTTACAGAGTTTCTTCTTCTGTGACTCAAGGTTTTTTCCTGTTTCCTGCTTGAGGGGAAGTTGTTTCCCCAGTTTGTGATAAACAAGCGAACATTTACACCTGATCTGAATTTAAAGAATAAAACCAGAAGCACAGGAAATCAAATCAGAGGTAAACAAGGTGAAATGGAGTTTCCTCCACGGGACGATTTCTTTACACCTGAAAATGTGTCTCTTAAAAGCTGTTAAAGAGCAAATCCTCCTCAGTGGTCTAAAGAGTTTTTGTAGTAAAGTAAAAACCGCTGAAACTTCACGACCGTTGCTATGGTTACCTGCACTTTAAACACACCGTGAGTTCACCTGTCAGTCGATGTACGAGCTGCACGGTCAGAGATGGAATGTGGACATGACTGACTGAGGAGTGAAACCCTCCTCACCTGAGAGCAGAGTTCTTGAAGACGAGCTCGGCGAAGGTCTGGCCCAGCAGCCGCGGGCCGGCCGGGCTGTGCTGGCTGACCCGGGCCAGGTGTCTGCTGAGGTGGACCAGAAGCTGGTGGTTGGCCTGAGGGATGCTGGGAGATTCAAGGATCCTCTTCAGCCTCTCGCCGCACTCCTCAACGCTCGGACTCTCTGTAAGACAGCAACAGGGAGCACTTTGTTAGGAACACCATGTTAAGACTTGGTGTTATTTAAGTACTGATGTTTACTTAAGTTGTTCATAGAATATTTGATTCATATTTCAGGTTTAACTCATGACCATGAACCACCTGTAGAGGTTTGAAGAGACGACTCCTCCTCCTCAGAAGCAGCAGAGCAGCATTTTCTTTTGGAAATGTTCGGGGGCCAATTGAAAATATTCATTTCTAAATCACCGATTTACCCACGAGCTTCGGAGTTGTGTGAGGTTTTTGTTTTACTATCTCGGTGAGACAGTAAACCACAGGCTTCTGGTCTTCATGCTGAGTTTGGTTAAAACATCCTGGACTGAGCAGGAGCTCCCCCCCGTGCCCCAGCGGAGGGGGTGGGACAGAGGAGAACAAGAGATAAACTATTCTCTCTGATATATTTATCTATATTAATATTATTAAATTCATATTTTAGTAACCAACTGTTTGCAAAAGTATATATTTTAAAATATGTCTCATTAAAAGAGCAATGATCAGACGGAGTGAAAGGTGAAAGCCGAGCAGACAGCGTGAATAAACACCTCTCATATTAAAACATATTCCAGCTTCTCACTGGAAGGCACAGAGCACAGAGCAGCCGTCCCTGCTGCGCTGCTCGCTGAGTAGCATCTCCATCAACATCCATCCAGGCGTGCAACAGCTCTCTGCGTCTGACGGGACGCGCGGCCTTGGCAGGGAGTCACACATTTGAATTCAGACTCAGTCCAGCAGCCAGCGGTTTGCCAGCCACCCTGACAGACGCTCTGAGGAAACACCAAGAAGAATGTGAGGGGTCTCGTGTGCGGACGCTTGTAACAGGGTCCCAGCGGGAGGCGGCGCGGGGATAAAACCGAGTCCTTCCCTTGTGTTAGCCGGGGCTCAGACAATGGGCCGTGTTTGAAGAGGACCAGACGTATTGACGAGCGCTCTCACCACAGGACCCTCACCACCGCAAACAAGCTGCAAACAAGAAAACATCTGTGGCCGAGCCTGCTGCGCGCTCGCTTTACGACAGGGAGGCTCAGTGGGAGAGCACAGATCTGCCATTCAACAGCAGACGCATCGTTCTGCACAAGAAACCACACGACCATTTATCTCTGTCTGAATCTGAGCGTCTGCTTTCGTTTACTACAAACTTCTCCTTCTGCAGATACTGTCGTCTCGACACATCGCTGAGTCTGCGCTGGTGAGATGAGTCTCTTCCAGTCAGCATGATGGAGTGTCAGGGAAGGAAATAAGTTCTGGACATTTAGAGAATTATATTGTTTTATTGTCATTTTAGTTATTTGACGACATTAAAACAAGCTGAGCTGATTGACAGATGACACTGGCTCATGATTGGTCGATCAATTCTGCACAGACTTTCACTCCTAAAGCTCAAGATGGTGACGTTCGTACCCGAGATATTTTGGCTTCATTACTGGAGAGTGGGAGGAAGTGGGGACGTGTCGTCCATCTTTATTTAGAGGGAAACTGTTGTTGACCATAGTGAAGGTTGATGCTGTTTGTTTTCTTGGAGGAAGAGTTGACGAATCAGGGAAGGAAATGTCGAAAAAGAACACGGCTATTTGCATCTTCGTTTCCAAACGTCTCTGCTCACAAATTAAAGACGTGTGCATTTAGCTTCGGGTTCATAACAATTTGCCTGATCATGCTGAACCACATTTCTGACCCTCTTCTGACCTTCACTTTAACCTTACGCTGCCACCGTAAGACTAACTTGTTATTATGCAAAGTTCATTGAAGGTTAAAACCTCACAAACAAACAGCCTGCTGTCTGCAGAGGATAGAAAGTGTGTTGTTAGCAGATGAAACCGGTGGAAACCTGAGGTGTTTGTGTGTCTGCAGCCGCTCCACACATCTGCTTGTCGAACAGCGCTCTGCATGTGTCCCGTTATGTATCCAGGTGTTAGACGGCTGATATGTATTGATCGACTGTACGAGCTATCGGTGTTGTCGGCCCTCTGCGCGGGAACTACAGTCTTCAGATCAATTCCAATAACGCAGAGTGCCAACAGAGAGCTGAAGGAAGAGACAGAGCGACAGCAGAGAGCTGAAGGAAGAGACAGAGCGACAGCAGAGAGCTGAAGGAAGAGACAGAGCGACAGCAGAGAGCTGAAGGAAGAGACAGAGCGACAGAGCGACAGCAGAGAGCTGAAGGAAGAGACAGAGCGACAGCAGAGAGCTGAAGGAAGAGACAGAGCGACAGCAGAGAGCTGAAGGAAGAGACAGAGCGACAGCAGAGCGACGAAGGAAGAGACAGAGCGACAGCAGAGAGCTGAAGGAAGAGACAGAGCGACAGAGCGACAAGCGACAGAGCGACAGAGCGACAGAGAGACAGACAGAGCGACAGCAGAGAGCTGAAGGAAGAGACAGAGCGACAGCAGAGAGCTGAAGGAAGAGACAGAGCGACAGAGCGACAGCAGAGAGCTGAAGGAAGAGACAGAGCGACAGAGCGACACAGAGAGCTGAAGGAAGAGACAGAGCGACAGCAGAGAGCTGAAGGAAGAGACAGAGCGACAGCAGAGAGCTGAAGGAAGAGACAGAGCGACAGAGCGACAGCAGAGAGCTGAAGGAAGAGACAGAGCGACAGCAGAGAGCTGAAGGAAGAGACAGAGCGACAGCAGAGAGCTGAAGGAAGAGACAGAGCGACAGAGCGACAGCAGAGGGATGAGAAGAACGACTGGAGACAGAAGAAGAGAGAGAACCGAGCTTCAGAAGAACCGGATGTTCTCACAGAGCTGGAGAACCAGGAAAACCTCAGCGTTAAAACAAAGTCTAAAAACATCCAATTTACTCCATTTGTCTGGTCAGGGGGAACCTCTAGTTTGATTTAATATGTATTTTTTAATCAGCTTATTAAATATAATTTACACAGTAAAATGATCTGGTGCCTGGAGCGGACACAACTGGTCTCCACCATGTATTTCCACATCTCTCCTGTGAGTCTCCATGTTGGGGGCTGGTGTCCGGAGGTCAAAGGTCAGACGGACAGATAGGACAGGTCAAGAGGTTTCAGTGGGCGGAGTCAAGTGGTTTTGTATAATTTGTGTATTTGTTGTGCTTTGTGTAGGTGTGTGTTGTAGTGTGTGTTGCTCTACACGTACAGGAAGCGTTTAAACATCTAAAACCAATTTAAACACATTCAACCATACTTTATAAATCAGGTTTTCCTTCTGTTAGTTTTCAGTCACTTTGAGCTAACGGGGAGTTTCAGCTTTGAAAAGTTTGAGCGTGATATTTGAGTCTTTTATGTGTTCAAACATAAATAGAATCAAAACAATGTTTAATATAAGAAATATTATCAGGATTATAATATTTTACATAACACGAGAAAAACTATTTAAAATGTAAAAAAAGGTGATGCTTGATATATGAGCTTCTGTTCAGGAGCTCAGGAGCGTGTGAGACGGAGGAAGTTCAGGGACAGTTGAGGTGTGTGTGTGTGTGTGTGTGTGTGTGTGTGTGTGTGTGTGTGTGTGTGTGTGTGTGTGTGTGTGTGTGTGTGTGTGTGTGTGTGTGTGTGTGGGCGGTGATGGATGTGTGACAATCTGCTGCAGCCTGATGGGGGTCATGGAAGTCACCTCTTTTGTCTGACCACTACCTGACACATACACACACACACACACACACACACACACACACACACACACACACACACACTCTGTTATTATGGATTGGGGTTGACCCTGCTGGTCAGTACAGGTCAAGGCTGGAGAGGGAACTTGGTACTTGGTCTGTACATCTGGTCCCACAGGAGACTGGACAACTGGACAGTGTGTGTGTGTGTGTGTGTGTGTGTGTGTGTGTGTGTGTGTGTGTGTGTGTGTGTGTGTGTGTGTGTGTGTTGTGGGGAAATGGGTTAAAGTTTATCAACGGGACAATTTTGTAGATTGTTCACATTTTCATGACTTTTAACGAACAGACATGTAAAGTTAATTTCACATGTTATGTTCATTTTGTTATATTATGAATGTAAATGTGATGAGTTGACTGTCTGTCTGTGTCGTCCCCTCGTCCTCAGGTCCAGATGGACACTGGTCAGTTAAGAGTGGTCCAGCTGGCCTTTGTCCCCTCAGACGATGACCTCGGTTTGACCATTAAAGGTTAACTAATGAGAGAGGGCAGAAGGTTGGAAGTGACGGTCTCAGATTAAATTATGAAGATAAGTGACTCGGAGGCTAAAGACAGACGGAGGATGAAGGAGCAGACGGGTGGTGAGAATAAACCTGCTCTGTGACTTTTAGATTTAGAAAATAAAACACCTCAAACACTGAACCTGAGAAGTTTGAAGCTTCTGACTGACCTGGAATCTGAAACAGCATCAACACAACAACACGCTGAGAACAAAAGGCAGATTGTGGTGAGACGCTGCAGCGGCAGACGAGAGGTTTACAGCAGGAAAACAGCATGTGATGACAACTAATTTAATTCTTCTGTTCGCAGAAAATCAACAAAAGAACGAACACTGCTCTGAAATAGAAAGTGATGGGACTTAAATGATGCACATAAATAAAGATGTTCAAATCAGAAATGCTTCAGATACTCGTTAAACTGTGTTCCGATCTGATTCCACATCTTCAAAGTATATTAGTTTTTTTATATATTTTTGTTTCCATTTTGTTTTTTTGTTATAGTACAGCTGCTGGCGTTGAATTAATTGATAGACAGACGTCTCTGAGTTCTCTAATGATGCCTTCACACCAAATACAAAGTGAATTTTCACGTTGTATTACTCGTGTAATACGATGTCACAGGATCCGGACGTGTTTACTCACATTGATCGTTTGAGTAAACACGTCCCTGAATATTCTCTCCTCCAGTAAAGAGAGTGACTGAAGTGACCTCAGTTACTACGATGTTCATGTCCTGGAGACGCCGGAGAAGCCAGCGGCGTCATATGTGCGTCCACATGATCGCCCTGAGGCTCGGAGACCTTCACCGTCTTCAGCTTTGTTTCATGTTACCTGAGGCTGATCAGCGGCTGGTTTGATGACCTCCCGGCTCGGGTCAGTTCCACGACTGGAGTCAGCTGAGGTTCACTCTCACGCTGATTGACTTTCCTGACATCACGTCATGGGAAGTTTTTGCTCGAGTTCATATTTATCACCTCGTGGGCGAGAGCCTCAAGATGTGTGTCTAGTCTCCTCTGTGCATTGACGTCGTGTTTGTTGTCGAACACAGAATAAGGTTTCACTCAGAGAACCAAGGTTACGCTGTTACTGAACATGTTTTTAAAGTGTTGAACCTGATCCGGGCCAAACTACCTTTTCACACACATCCCCAGAGTGGATTCTAGTAAGAACCAGTGTGTGCATGGCGCTGGTGCCACTGGCAGGTCTGTGGGGCACAGAGGGCTTTTGGAAATCCCTTCACAAATCTGAAACATGTTATCTCTACTTGTAACGGTGCACGGGGATTTCCCCACGATGAGCCAGCGACCGGAGCTCGGATCACACAGACGAGCAGATGACTGGACTCCCGGAGAGCAGGACGACCAGAGGAGGGGGGGGGGGCAGCAAATACAAGAGGAGCAGAGGGGATTGGAACTATTACAGCATCAGCAAATCTCCGGGATCAGACTAAGACCGGACAGACAGTGGCTGTCTTTATATGAAGAACATTTTACTGAGTCCGTCCATGTGGTTTTAATCACCCCCCCCCCAGACTGGAGCACACACAGATTCACGAGTTCAGATTAAAACTCAACAAACAAGAAGTTTCTGTTTGATGAATTTGCTTCATACAAGTCAAACTAAAAATAATCTTGGAGCACACGACCATGAAAACCAGATAAGAAGTGAACAGTAATTTTAGAGACGACCACAGTTTGTTTTTCACTGTGACGACGTCAGAGAGTAAAAATAAACCTGGTCCCGAAACAGAAAAGAGCCAAAATTAACAGGATGAATAATGAATAATAAGATTAAAACTTAAACAGAAATACGTAAAGCCCATTTTCACCAATCACAAGTTGTCTCATAGACGTTAAGAAGGAGCGACATCCTCTGATCTTAACGCTCAACAGGAGTAAGGACTTTATTCTGGAGCAGGACGTTCAGATTTATTATCGTTCTCACTCAAAACCCTGCGCTTGCACTCAGATAGATAATTAAATCCGTCGGCACCACATCCGGTTCTCTGTTAGTTGGAGAATTTTGACGGACTTGCACAAAAAGTTTAAAAGTTTCACATGAGCAGAGCAGAAGCTGAAACTGGAGCGAAGGAAATGAGCACAAGCAGGAAATACTAGAGTGAGAGATTTACAGAAACATCTTTACTGAGGAATCCATCAGAAGCTCTGGTTCATGTAGAGCAGATGATGGAGTGAAGCAAACACCTGAACACAGCAGAGACTCGGGGATCCCTCAATATTATTACGTGACTTATCCTCAGCGTACAAATGAAATGCTTCAGGCCTCGAGAGCCCTTCTGATTACATCCTTTCACAGAAGAAATCGCTCTTTGCTCTTCGGGTGACCCCCTTCCCAAATCAGAAGTTCAATTTCATCGGGCTTAACCTCGGACGACCTCTGCAAAATACTTGATGCATCCTTTTAAAGTGGTTTATCCGGACTTAAAATGTTGCCATGAATAAGTAAAACAGAAAAAAGGGTTGCCACTTAACGAGAGAGAAGAGGACTTACATAATTGAGGGGGTTTTCAGCTGGAGATCATGTCGAGCAGCTTAGCCCAGTAATATTTTTGGGAGAAGGTTGCGGGGAAGTCAGAGTGAACTTCCTGCAAACTCACGACGCCATTGGTCTGTTCAACCATCCATGTGTGTGCCGGTTTTTGACTCTCTCTTATTTCCACACACCAGCACGCAAAGCCCCAAACTGCGAATGCCAGGGGAGGGTTCATGAAACATGGATGAGAGTGTAAGAGTCCCTTAAAAGCCGGGGAGGGGAGGGCCTGCTGGGCGAGGTGCGCCGCAGGTGAGAGGGGGAACCTGCAGGTCAAGTGCACGGAAACCGAGACTTCCACTGGATCCTGAAGCTGCCGGGACATTAGCCTGGTTTGAGGGTATTTGGGGAAATGGCAGAAACTTGTCAGGTGTGACGGGTGTCGGCGCTCAGATCGAGTGGCAGAGCCGTGAAAGCCTAAGCTCAGATTTAGCTCCAGAGTTTAACCCTGCGTGAGAACGGAGGCTAAAGAGAGCGCATGACTGAGGAAGCAGCTGGAGGCTGAAACTAGGGCCCGACCATGGAAATGCTGCTTCTAGCTGCAGGTTAAAAACCCTTTGACTTATATGTGGGTCATCGTTGTGTTTTACTTCCCAAACTGTTTCACTTGTGTCTTGTTCTTATCGACTTTCCATTGCAAGTAAAACACGTCAATACATTTTAATTAGGTGTTTTTTTTACTCGTCCCTCTCAGAAACACTGAGATAATCAGGAATGAGCTGACTTTTAATTCAAGGAACGAACTCAAGCCTTTTTAAATTGACCATAGCTGTGAGTGTGTGAATGGTTTTGTCTCCGTGTGTCCTGTGACACACTGGGAACCAGTCCAGTGTTCACCCAGCCTCTTGTCCAATGACAGCTGGGATTGGCTCCATCTCCGCCCACGTTCTCAAAGGATAAAAGGTAGAGATGGATAATCTTCTAAAATCTCTTTTGTTTCGATCGAATACAAAAAGTTTGAACCGTGCACATTCTTTTGGATTTAATGAATAACTTTCAGAATAAAGGTTTTCTGATATCCATCCATCCATTGTCTATTATTATTTTTGTTGTTATGGTGAGTAAATCTGAGGAGAATATCTGAGACCATAAATCTCGCTATGATCCACCACCAGAGGATCTTTATTTTGTTGTGTGAACTGCCCTTTGAATGCTACGTTAGCCTGAGCTAACCTCAGTGAGTGTGTGTGTGTCGCAGTGAACCGCACTGTACCTTGAGCGGTGTAGACCAGCTCGCTGTAGACTGTGGCTGGGATGACGGGGCCGCTCAGGTCCTGCAGGAAACCTCTGAGAGCCTCGGTCAGAGAAACCACATCATACTGGTCCAGATCCACTGAGAGCGGGTCTGAGGGGACAAGAGGGCGGAGACAGACAGAGACAGCAGGAGATTAAACGTGTGATATTTGTTTTTCATCCTGGCCTCTCTGAGCGGCTGGGCTACCACGCTGGGTTTTCTGAGGACACGGGCTCAGGAGCCCGGAGGCAGAGAGTCTGTGAAAAGTGACTCTCATGTCGGGGAGTGAAAGAGCAGAGTCACAAGTTTCACTCAGAAACTTGAGCAAAGTGAATGTGAGTAACCTTTGTATGCACTTTCAAACAACTACAACTAACTCCAGGGTTTGTCCCTCAGGTTTTCTGCAGGACGGCAGGTCAAGAAATATTCTGAGGCTACGTTCAGACTTTAAAACAATCTCTGTCCACACAAGCTCCGTATCTAATCCCTGTCCACGCTGACAAGGCTAAAATCCACGTGACCTCTCATGTGCACTGTCTGGGTGTAAACAGGAAGACAACCTGGACACAGGAACTGTCTCCGATTGCTGTAATAACATCTGGACTCATCCACATGTGAACAGTTGTATTGTTGTAAAATACAGAAGTTACAGTGAGTGAGTTTTCAAACTCAACCTGGAGCAGCAGCGTTTTGTAACTTCTCAGTTTCAGCAGGTCTCAAATGAAGAAGTGTGGACGTATCTGTAGCAGAGTCGATGAAATTAAATCATAGAGTTGTGGATGTATCTCTACAATGAGCCCTGAGGCTTTAGTTTAGTTCATCTTCAAGTAAACACCCAGGACTTAAAGCTGAACTGTTCAAACTGGAGGAAAAGGAGCAGGACTTACAGATGTATTATCGTTCTCACTTGAAACCCTGCGCTTGCACTCAGATAGATCATTAAATCCGTTGGCACTACTTCTGGTATTCTGTTGCTTGGGTTACGGGTTCGGCCAAAATCTCTCTTCAGGAAAAATCAAAGTGGGATTTGATCGGTCGGGATCTGATCAGAGTCTCTGGACTCTTCTGGGAACAGGGGAAACGCTTCAGCAGCCGCAGATAGAGAAGATGCTGAGATGCTCGACCGTCAAAGAAAACACACGTTTATCCTCCGGTAGACGAAACAGAGAACAGCCTCCCTGTCTGTACGGGAGCACTGCAGCAGATCAGCAGAGGACAAACCTGGACATTCCTGATGTCCTCCATCTTTCACCTCCACCTTCCTCTTCTGCTCTTCCTCCTCTCGTCTTCCCCCTTCTCCGTCCTCCTGCTTCCCCTCTTCCTCTTCCTCCTCGACCTTTCTCCTGTTTGTCTTTCATCTTCCACTCCTTTTCCGTCCTTCGTCTGTTTCTCTCCCTTTTCTTTTCTAGAGTAAAAAAATACCTTACACGAGTATCTGTACTTCTACATGAGTAAAAACTGTGTGAACTCCCCCTCCACCCTTCATCATCCTCATCCTCCTCTTCCACCTCCACCTCCCCCGGCACCATATGCACCGGACCCCCTGGACTCAAAATGGCTGTTAGATCCCATTGATTTGTGCCTCTAACTAATGCCTGAATAAACCCAACCAATCACCACAGGCCAGTAAACCACCAGGCCATTAATATCAATGGATGACCTCTTCACACCAGCGCGCTGAGGCCTGTGTTCCTGTGCAGTGATTCGTCTGGGGAGTCCACCCCCGACACCCAGACAGAGCAAATTTGCTATTTCAGTGGGACGCGGTGCATAAAACAATTTGTTTCCCGAGGAGCAGATTGTAGTTTGTTAATTTGAGGGAGGTGTATTTTATTAGGTTGGGATTTGTGCAGGTGATAACAGCACCAGCTCGTTGTGACGCCTGCTGCACCTGAGTCATTTTATTTCCCTGCAAGAAAATTTACACACAAACAAGCGTCTTTCTTTCACTCTCAGTTGTTCGGTGACTCTTTAAAATCCGTCTAAAAAACATCCAGCTGTCAGGAAATATTCTGAGACGATAACCAAGCAGATTTACTCATTAGATGACTTTTGATTTTTAAAATGCATACGCAGCGAGATGTGTTAACCTTGAATTCCTGTCTTGTTGTTATATTTCATCGTAAACAGGCCGAAAGCATCGTTCACCGCAGACGTCACATGAGTGGCAACGTCTTGGAAATGTAAAAATAAAACAATGAAGTTATCTGTTCGTATTTATGCAGCATTTACTCCTATTTATTCCTGAGCTTGGAAACATAAATTGAAGAAATAAGTTTGCACTCAGTTATTTTGAGTCTTTGAAGTGAAACTTTGAACTCAACCGGTCAAACTCGTCACCTGCTGACGAAGTTCAGGTGAAAAACATCCACAGCTCTAAGAAACCCGGTGGTGAACTTATTATTTATATGGTGCAATGAGCAGTTCTTCATATTACACTGTGTTACATCTTAGGTTGATACAAAAACTGAAAGGAAAACCTTTCCTCTTGCTCAAGTTAGTTTCACAGTAACACAGACGCCTCTGTGTATCTGCTGTGTAACACTGACAGTCGCTGTGCAGAAGCTGCTGCATGTGTGAGTCCAGACGACGTGTTGGCCGGTCATGAGTTCGCTGCAGCTGCAGAGCGGAGGGGCCGAGCGGCAGCACTGACACAAACTGCTTGTTCAAGACACATTTTGCTGAGACACGACTGTCGATCGTTCCCACGCTAACAGCAACAGGGCACAATTGTTCTGGAGCAGCGCACATGATGTGTTTGAAGTGACTGGGTCCATTATTTAGAGCTGTGAATGTGGACACAAATAAGTAATACGATTTTACAAGAATTTACCATAGAGGCATTCACATTATGTTGAGTGTGACTATTTTTAATCCACGATGAAAATCGTTTAATATTAATAGTTTTTTTTGTGCAGAACAAAATCAGCCGTTTGTTTGTATCAGACACCAAGAAAATTGGTGTCTGATACAAACACAAACCAGCAGATGAACCGGAGCTGGATTAAAAGAAACCAGAGAAACCAGGCTGAGTAAAGATGAGGTGAAAGTTTGAGATCAACAGTTTGTTTCCAGAAGTAAAAATCGTAATTATACTGATACTGATTATCAGCCACAATATTTTAACCATCCAGTGTAGACTTACTAGCAATGTCAAGTACAATCGGTGGAGCTCTTTGTTACCATGGAAACGTTTAACACTGTGAGAATCAGCTACGATCGGAGGTTCAGCGTTAACCACATGTCACATCACTCCAAACGAGGTCTAATTCAAGAAGCATGGCTAATGGGAATAAACCAGTGTGTGATCAATACAGTTTTTATCATATCTTATCTACTTCATTAAACTAAATACGTTTTGTACCTTTTGTAACACTGTAAACGTTCATCTGTCCCGTCACGTTTCTGGTTGCTCTCAAACCAGAAACCCTGCGGCGACACCGTGTCTCCACAGCTGCCCACAGCCCGTCTGCAGAGCTGCAGCCTCTGTGCAGACCTGCTCACAGTCTGCAGCCCCAACATGCATTTAGCAAACAAAGCATCTCCAGCGGTTCAGACACTGACAGGAGCAGAGCCCACAGAGACGGGTCCATTGAACCCGTCTGCACGGCAGCTAGTGGCTCGCTGTCACTCAGACACAATCTACTGCAGTGTGGAAGGAGCCAATAGACTCATTTAGCAGGTTCACACACTTTAAATAACCCTCAAATGGGTAATAATCATGTTGTAGAAAGGATATTAATCAGGCTGACATGTGTCTGAGCCCAGAGGAGTTAGATATGTACAGGCCTGTGTTGAGCTGCTACAAAGGACAGAGGATATCTGTTAAAGACTTGTTTGTTGCAAATGGAGACAAGACAACGACTGTATGTTTCCAGCTATGGAACATACAGAAGTTCAGGAGTGTCACTGATGACTCTAAACTCAAATCCCAATTTTATCATTAACAGTGAACTAACTTAATTGTTTTCACACCTGAGAGTCTGAAGCTTCATGTGTTTGTTTCGTTGGATCTGGATCGTTTTGGTTTCACATTGTGATTTAGGGACTAAAGAATTAGAGTTGTCAGTTTGGCATCATGATGGTTTTACTATTACCTTCAGACTCAGTACTCCACAGTACTACATTAATCCAGAGTACTCCAGTACTCCACAGTACTACAGTACTACAGAACCATGGTTCAGTTGGATCCCGACCCAGAACCCCTCCTCTGCTCTGAGGAACCTTTCACACCTGATGTTTTGGACCAAAGTGTGAAAACGTCCAAAGTGTAATTCATGTCTTTTTGACACAGTTAGAAACTTTCTGGTGAATAAAGTGAAAGTGCTGCAGAACAGGACAGTAAACTTTGGACTTAACACTTCAGGCGGAGAGAGAAACCACTTCAAATGAATTCTAATGTACGTCAGGCGACTGTTCGCTCACATCTTAGTCACAGGCCTGTAGCTCTAAACCCCCGTTTCCCACCGGGGGCGAGTTAACGGAGTGAGAGCTCTGCCGGGTTGAGTGATGTCACAGGGGTGAGGTGAGGCGTGGCGAGGGCGACTTTAATCACACCTGCTCTAATGAAACAGAGTCGGGCTCAGGGGCCACGGTCAACACACTGCTCAGAGGGAGAGGGAGGGAAACCAGATCAATTCAATCCTCTCTCTCTCTCTCCCTCTCTCTCTCTCTCTCTCTCTCTCTCTCTCTCTCTCTCTCTCTCTCTCTCTCTCTCTCTCTCTCTCTCCATCCACAGTCTTCATCCTCTGTTTCACCTTCACCTTAAAGTCTCTGCAGCCGTCACTTTCCCTGCTCGCTAACAAACTTGATTAAGTCGTGACCTAAATACAGAATCACAGAAACACGTCTCCACTCAGCTACGTGCACGCTCGTGCCCAAATAGGTGATGATTGATGATCACTTCATGCAGAAGTTGTGATGCTTCCACAAGTTCAAGCTGATTTTTCAGATTTTCCTCCCAAAGGAAAAACTTCATCCGGCCACTTAACCTTCAATCTGTTTCTGTCCTTTTCCTCAATCTCGAGTTTTCTCCCGTTTGTTTTCTTAACTCCACTTTTTCTCTCTCTTCTCAGATCGTATCACTGGAGATAAAAACACGTGCGTGGCCAGTTTCCTCTGTGCACTCGATCCCTCTGTCAGCTCATCAAGGCTGTTTGAGCTCGGCCGTGGATCAGTGGACAGACGGATGAACGAGAGGAAGGATTGATGGATGGACGGATGAATGGAGTGGAGCTGGGTCAGTAGTTATTGGATTGTTGCATTTACAGAAGATCCATTTGGCAGGAGCGGTTGATTGGCTGGTGTTAGACGGTGTTAGATGGAGAAGAAGAGTTTCTCCTGATCCGAAGGTCAAGTGAAGTCACTCTTAATTAAGGAAACACTGTCAGACGTTACAGTGAGAACTCTGATGTGCACCAGATGATTCATCAGGGTGGGCTGATGGTAGCTGGTAATAATAATAATACACTTTAATTGGGCAGCTCAAACTGCTGCTACCACAATATAGATAGAAATAAAAATATAGGTTAATAAAATTGCATACAAACAAAAAAGAGATAAACGATTTACATGTAAATAACAGAATTCTGGAGACACTGAGAATTATACTCTTTTGGAAGATGCAAGAGGCACGGTGGAGCAGCGGTTAGCACCGTTGTCTCACAGCGAGAAGGTTGTCGGTACGAAAGCCAGTTCTCTGTAGTTTCAAGATGGTGCTTAATGTGAGCGACTGATTTTGAAGCGTAACTATCAGACATGATATTTACAGTTGGATATCGAGGAGACTTGATTCAGCGAGTGAGAAGAAGTGTAAATGCTAATAAGTCATAACCACGGCTACTGGCAACTTCCATCCTACATTTGAAATGACTACTGGGCATTGTAGTGACACAAAGAGCCGTCAGTGAGAAGTAATGATGAGTGTGAATGATTCATGTTCTGCTCAGACAACACTGACAGTTATTATTCTGAAGAGGGTCAAGGTCGTCAAATCACAGACAAACAAGACGGAAGAAAAGCAAGGTCTGTTTTCATTTCTCTGATTGTTGCTGTTGAGGACACTGCTGCAGGCGTTTGAGGACAGAAGGCTGATTGTGTCTCTGTCATCAGGAGGCAGAGGACACAGGTACAGAACATGTATGGAGGTCGGGTCCTCCTGAACGACGCCAGTGACGCCAAGACGCTCAGTGACGCTCAATGACCCGGCGAAGGACCTCGTCTCTCTGAACTCCTTCTGTGTGCCGTCCAAGGCCGTAATATCCAGAGCTGCCACAGAAGACAGACGTGTTCGTACACACTGACGGCAGCAGGGTTAAATCAGATACATGTAATACACCCAGCCCCTGTGTTCCTCTTTGAGCATTGTGTGTTTTCCTCTCAGGGATGTGTTTGTGCGTTGTGTGCACTTCCTGTCACAATCTTATTGCACTATAAAAGCTGTGTGATCGTCCGCGCTCGCCTGCGACTCAATCGAACAATCATCAGAGGAAAAGCTGCAACACGGTGAACAGAGGAGTTCTGGAAAAGTTGGTCCCAGCAAATCCAATATCAGTGAGTAAGCTGAGGCTGAGAGTGAGAGCGGGAACAGAGAATATGTTAAATACAACAGAGAAGCATTTCTCTCAAGGATAAATGTGGTGCACAGAAAGCCGGGGGGGGGATCAACAGGGGCCCACCACTGGTTTTTGCCCCGGGGCCCCCTGCTGGCGTCATCCAGTCCCTGTGCTGACACTAAGAATTCCTCTCCTGAGTCGCCTATAGATTTAAATCGTGTATCGTCCTCGAACGTCTTTCAGCAGCATTTATTTTAAAGAGCTCCACAGCCCGAGCTCTAATTCAGGGAAGACGTATTCTGTGTGTTTAACACGAGATAACATCCACATTTCATCGAGCCTTTCTTGACATGTAATATCCTGGAGCCGCGTACACACTGTACGATGCTTTTACAAGATTCATGTTCCAGTTTTTAATGTTTATTATTGTGACCAGTTTAATGCCAGTTTCAGTCAAATGGAATCCTCTGGACTGTGGAGCCCAAACACGTGAACGCAGCTCAGACCCACAGATCACATGAGGAAACATTAAACATTTAAAGACGCCATTAAAGACACTGGAACTGCTACTGGTGAAATACTGCAGCTTCAAACTTTATTACACTTTTTAATGGAGCTGCAGATACTCTGGGTTTACGTGTGTTTATGCACGTACACAAGCATGTTTGATTGCTTTATGCATATCTGCCAATAACAGCTGGTTTTACCGTGCACTTAACATGTAGCATGTTCTCTTACATGTTTTCTTCATCCAGAGAAGTTTCTAACCTTTAGAGAGATGAGAGTTTTGGCCACTTTTGATTTAAGGCTCTACAGGTTCTCCTCTTGGTTCCACTTTTTTATGACTCAGCAGAAGACGGAGAATAAAATGGTGCTTTAATGAGTGTGGGGGGGATGAAAAGGTCTATGTATCATCAGATCATAAAGTCCTGATCATATGTAAACTCATCCCAGTGAAACTACCTCTGTGAGTGACAGGTGCTTTATAAATAAAATTGCATTGTTTTTTATCGAAGTCACTTCAAGACTGTCGAATGCCCCCTGGTGGCTGGCTGCAGTATAGGTCATAATTCACACCTCCTCCATGTTAACGCTTCTCCATTTCCTCCGACTAATGAAATGAAACTAACATGTGGATGTGAAAGCCGCCATCTTACCCTGATGACGTCATTTGGAGTCTGTGCAGGAGACATCAGGTGATGAAGCGTCCTCCGATAAACGTATTGGACCAATCATGAGTCAGTGTCAGCTGTCAATCATGACGTTACACGCTGTTTTTATGATCAGCTAAACTAATGAAAACCAAACAAACATTCGTGTGATAAGAACTAGAAAGTAGAAAGAAGAAACATGTATTTGCCAATTACATTGATTTCTTTGCTTGGTTCATGTCCCATCTGTTATTATATAGAGATTAAATTCTATTAAAAATATGAAAAATAAATGAATATTTGCTATTTCCGCGTGATTAAGGCTCATTTTCAGGGTCAGAGGACGAGGCCAACATTGTCCATTGTTCTGCTCAGAGCTGCAACTGAGAATAAAACCAGAAGCTCCTGATGATTTAATAATGAAAAATGAACCGGAAAGAAAAAGGTGAGAAAGAGAAGAAAGGCTTTATTCCTCTGGCCGACCACAGAATGAAGTGAGCGAGGCTGAAGGGTCCTCGGGGCGATCATCTCAATCTGAACCCTCTGAACTCATTCGGCTTCTGAAGTGAAAACACTCAAATATTGCACAACGGCTGGTGAGTGTGTGAAAGTGTGCGGCTCGTGTTAGTGTGCACATATCTGTGTTGGTGAACCTGCTCACCTCCCGTCTCCGAGGCCGTCCTTGGCATTCGCCTCACACGCTCACACAGACATCACAACACGGAGGGAAAGATAGAGACTCTCACCCCGACGGAACAAAGACCAGCGAGAAGCCGAACCAGACTGAGAGAGAAAGGAAGTTCACCCACAGGCCAGAAGTTAATACGAGTAGAGAGAGAATCAGCTTGAGAGGAGAAACCAGCTCGTCAGCTCTCACTCAGACCTGGTGGTTGTTGGTCTCACGCTCCAGCTGATCTGAGCCTGATCATCTCCGCGGCGACGCTGAGGAACAGAGTTTAGACCGAGGGTAAAAACTCAGGTTCTGCCGAGTCGAGATGTTCCACTAGCTCCAGAAACAAGAAAACTAAAATACAGCTGCGACGTGATATCATATTCAGTTTCTGTTGAATAATCCATGATCCGTGTTCATGTGAACTTTGTTACTCTTCTTCATTTGGTTTCAACTCTGATGTCGATTTAAATAATCTACAATCTGAAATTATGAATTCGAGAAAATCCCAACGAACAGAAGATGTAATTCAGGATGTTTTTCCACAGCAGGGACAGAAACTCAGTTTTCATTCAACTCCAATCACTTGTGATTTGCAGCATCAATCCAGCAAACACGTCTGAGGAAGTTCTAACAGGAAGTTCCTCCTGTAAAAGCCTCGCTGGAGTAAAACCATCCGAGAGAAGAAGATATGACGTAATAAAATGTCAAGGAGAAGAAACCGAGAAAAGGAGATAAGCAAACAGAAGGTGAAGCCACAGGTATCGTTCATGTTACTGGGAAACATATGGTGGACATGACAATCACTGGGAGGAAGGGAACATACAGGGATGGAGAGAGGAGGAGGAGGGGAGGGGAGGGAGAGGAGGGGAGGAGAGGAGAGGAGGAGGAGAGGAGGAGAGGACGGGAGGAAGGAACATACAGGGATGGAGAGAGGAGGAGGAGGGGATGGAGGAGAGGAGGAGGAGAAAGAAAGGAAGGAGAGAAGAGAGGAGAGGAGGAGAGGAGGAGAGGAGAGGAGAGAGGAGAGAGAGGAGGAGAGGAGGGAGGAGAGGAGGAGAGGAGAGGAGAGGAGGGAGGAAGGAGAGGAGAGAGAGAAGAGAAGAGAAGAAGGAGGAGAGGAGAGGAGAGGAGAGGTGGAGGAAGGAGAGGAGGAGAGTTTGTAGTAAAATGAATAAAAGTCCGATATGTGCACTTGGCAGGTTTGGGGAAGATGAAGATTGAAGTTCAGGGTCAGAAAAGACAAATGTTTGTGTCGGACCTGGGACACAATTCAAACTTTTCGATTGAAGTTCCCCCCGACCTCCACAGCTTGACTCCTCCTCCCACTGGCAGCGGCTGTGAAAATGAAACCTTCAGCCGAGGATGTAATTTCAGGAGACAGAGTTGTGTCAGCTCCACCGAGAGACGAGAGATGCAAAGACACGTCTCCACTTCGTCTTTTCTCTCCCCGGTGAAACGAGACGTCTCAGAGACGAAGGAGGGAGCTGCTGAGCTTTTCTTCTCATCTCCTTGACATGACATGAAACCTCCTGCTCCTGGTGACAAAGGACCACTCATCACTATTATTAAATCTCCGTCTTTCTCCTGCTTCCTGCTCACACACGAGAGAGAGAGAGATTCTGCGGCGCCACGTTCTCGCTCCCCAGCCGAGTGTAAAAACGCTTCTAATAGGTTATTGACGGGCGCCAGAGCAAGATGGTGACATCACCTCCGACCAATAGCTGCGCCGGGCGACCGACAGACGAGAGGAAGGATGGACGGAGAGAACGGAGGGATGGAGGTGGAAGAAAAAGAGAAGGAGGAGAAGAAGGGGGTTGGCTTTTAATTTGTGTTTTGCTGAACTCAGCGGCTCCTGTCAGCGAAGGCAGGGAGGGGAGGAAAAGGGACGGTGATGAATGAGTGAATAAAAAGAGGGAGGAGAAAAAGAGATAGAGGACGAGGAGGGACGAGGGAGGGAGAGATGAAGAGTACATAAAGGAGGTGCAGCGGAATAAAGGATTATTTAATGGTTGATGGGTTGTTAGAGGAGAAGAGTTAACAAATTAGAAGAAGAAAGAAACGTCTCCATCCGTCTGAGCCGAGAGGAGGAGAGAAGAGAGGAGGAGAGAAGAGAGGAGGAGAGAAGAGAGGAGGAGAGAAGAGGGGAGAGGAGAGAAGAGAGGAGGAGAGAAGAGAGGAGGAGAGAAGAGAGGGATGAGAGAAGAGAGGAGGAGAGAAGAGAGGAGGAGAGAAGAGAGGAGAGGAGAGAAGAGAGGAGGAGAGAAGAGAGGAGGAGAGAAGAGAGGAGGAGAGAAGAGAGGGAGGAGAGAAGAGAGAGAGGAGAGAAGAGAGGAGGAGAGAAGAGAGGGATGAGAGAAGAGAGGAGGAGAGAAGAGAGGAGGAGAGAAGAGAGGAGAGGAGAGAGGAGGAGAGAAGAGAGGAGAGAGAGAAGAGAGGGATGAGAGAAGAGAGGAGGAGAGAAGAGAGGAGAGGAGAGAGGAGGAGAGAAGAGAGGAGAGAAGAGAGGAGGAGAGAAGAGAGGAGAGGAGAGAGGAGGAGGAGAGAAGAGAGGAGGAGAGAAGAGAGGAGGAGAGAAGAGAGGAGGAGAGAAGAGAGGGAGGAGAGAAGAGAGGAGAGGAGAGAAGAGAGGAGGAGAGAAGAGAGGGAGGAGAGAAGAGAGGAGAGAAGAGAGGGAGGAGAAGAGAGGGATGAGAGAAGAGAGGAGGAGAGAAGAGAGGAGAGAAGAGAGGAGGAGAGAAGAGAGGAGAGGAGAGAGGGAGGAGAGAAGAGAGGAGAGAAGAGAGGGATGAGAGAAGAGAGGAGGAGAGAAGAGAGAGAAGAGAGAAGAGAGGAGGAGAGAAGAGAGGAGAGAAGAGAGGAGGAGAGAGAAGTTTGAGGAATTATTACACACAAATTAATGATTATTGATCGTTTGCATGTGTGTGTTTGTGTGTGTGTGTGTGTGTGTGTGTTTGTTTTGTGTGTGTGTGTGTGTGTGTGTGTGTGTGTGTGTGTGTGTGTGTTTGTTTGTGTGTGTGTGTGTTTGTGTGTGTGTTCACTCTGCTACAGTCTGAGCCAACATGAGTCATCGTTTCCAAAACACAGAGTGCCCACTGTGTGTGTGTGTGTGTGTGTGTGTGTGTGTGTGTGTGTGTGTGTGTGTGTGTGTGTGTGTGTGTGCGTGTGTCCATGTAAAAATCACACACATTCAAACTGTGTCGAAGTGCACAAACAAACACAAACACACAAACCCAGCAGTGATGTAAATGTAAATTCCTATATGTCTGTGCTTCTATGCTTGTGAGGACATTAATGAAATATTGAAATCTTAATCCTGTAATAAAAGTCGGTAGAAGACGTGATGGCGGGACAAAATGTCCTCGCTGCTTTTAAACTGTCCTCACTTTCCAAATGTCCTCGTCTCGCTTTGTAAGACGTCCTCACTTGCCCAAGACCATTTTCGTTTAAAAAAAAAAAAGAAGATCTTTCACCACAGGTTCAATGTTTATCTGTCACATTTGTCACAAACTCACAAACATAAATAATTGTGACACAAAAGAACTCTCGCATTTCATACATTATTGTTATTGTCGGAGCAGAAGATGCACGGACTCAGAACACAAACCTCACGCTACACACACACACACACACACACACTACCTGTGGAAACATCGAGTGCAGATCACACACTGCACACGACCCAGTGAGACCTGCACGGTAGAAATGATCTTATAGTCAAAACATATTCTCTGTTTCCTTAAAACATCCTCATTCTTAAAAACATACAAACCGTCTTTTCAAAAATGTCCTTGTTTTTCAATAATGTCCTCACATGTCCCCTAATTTTGTCCTTACAGTCCAAACATGTCTTGACTTTCCTGAGACGTTGTCCCTGAACTAAAGTCACCTTCACTGTGAATAAAACACTTTTTAAAATGTCTCCACGTCCTGAGAATGCTCACACTCCTAACACACAACACCCCCGCAATCTGCAAAATGTCCTCATTTTCCTAAATTGTCCCCGTTTAGGAAAATATGTCTTCACATTTCACCGTGGGCTCATCGTCCACAACAGTCACGTTTCACACATGTCGTCACCCTGAAGCTGTCGAAGTCTGGTCCTCACAAAGACAGAAGAACACACACACTGAGAGCTACTGGGCCGACACACACTCGCTCTGTGTGGGCACCGCAGAACCAACCGGCTAAAAAAGGCTAGATATCACCATGGCAACCAGCGGGCCGTGTACCAATCGCAGGTCAACTTGATGAGGTAATGCTCTCCACACACACACACAAACAGACACACACACACACAAACAGACACACACAGAAAATATGTCCTCGCTTTGATAGGAAAATATTCCACACATGCAGCAAAGCAACAAAACACTGCAGAAGAAAAATAACACAAACACAAACACACAAACACACAAACACACAAACACACAAACACACATCTGAGGTTGTGGAACAGCCTGAGAGTTTTTGTGCAATTCAACAACTCCCTGTTACATAATGTTGTTCCATTACACACACAGGGAGAGAGAGAGAGAGAGAGAGGGAGAGAGAGAGAGAGAGAGAGAGAAGAAAGAGAGAGAGAGAGAGAGAGAGAGAGAGAGAGAGAGAGAGAGGGAGAGAGAGAGAGAGAGAGAGTAACAGACAGAAAGAGAGAGGAGTAACAGACAGAGAGAGAGAGAGAGAGAGAGAGAGAGAGAGAGAGAGAGAGAGAGAGAGAGAGAGACAGAGAGAGAGAGAGAGAGAGAGAGAGAGAGAGAGAGAGAGAGAGAGAGAGAGAGAGAGGTAACAGACAGAGAGAGAGTAACAGACAGAGAGAGGGAGAGAGAGAGAGAGAGAGTAACAGACAGAAAGAGAGAGAGAGAGAACAGACAGAAAGAGAGAGAGAGAGAGAGAGAGAGAGAGAGGAGAGTAACAGACAGAAAGAGAGAGAGAGTAACAGACAGAAATAGAGAGAGAGAGAGAGTAACAGACAGAAAGAGAGAGAGAGAGTAACAGACAGAAAGAGAGAGAGAGAGGGAGAGAGAGAGAGAGAGAGGAGAGAGAGAGTAACAGACAGAGAGAGAGAGAGAGAGAGAGAGAGTAACAGACAGAAAGAGAGAGAGAGAGTAACAGACAGAAAGAGAGAGAGAGAGAGAGAGTAACAGACAGACAGAAGAGAGAGAGTAACAGACAGAAAGAGAGAGAGAGAGAGAGTAACAGACAGAAAGAGAGAGAGAGAGTAACAGACAGAAGAGAGAGAGAGAGAGAGGGAGAGAGAGAGAGAGAGAGAGTAACAGACAGAAAGAGAAAGAGAGAGAGAGAGTAACAGACAGAAAGAGAGAGAGAGTAACAGACAGAGAGAGAGAGAGAGTAACAGACAGAGAGAGAGAGAGAGCACTGCAGCAGCTCGCTCGCCCTCCCTGCAGAGCTGTTGCATCGAGCTCTAACAAAGATCCGTGAAACAGAAGAGGCTCTGCGACACTCGGATGTTCTGATGTCATCACCTTCAGAGTCTCAACGGGTTCTGGTCGGTTTCTGGAGTCACATGGTTCAACTCTGACCTTCGGTGGTAGTTTCACCTTCTGATCGTCACTAACACACAAACTGAGAAGGACCGTGGAGAAAACTATCAAGACAAAGCTGTGAATATGTCTTAATAATAACTTTACTTTACGTCTCAATTGACAAAGATTATATTAAAATCATAACCATGAGTAAATAAGATAATTCATATTTAAAATAGCCACTATTTAAACCCACAGAGAGGTGACGTGAAGAACAACAATTATCATCAAAGGTTCTGTTATTTATCTGTTTGAGGCAGCACCACACTCCCCGAGCAGGACACACACACACACACACACACACACACACACACACACACACACACACACACACACACACACACACACACACACACACACAAACAGGAACGTGACGCGTAGCCCAAAGTTTTCACTGGGCCTCCAAACTCCCCTCGACCCGACGTGATCCGGACACATCCATGGAACACAGACACAAGGACGTCATACGTGATATTAGTTTGTTTTCAGGACTCTGATCCACACACAAGGTACAAAGGGAATAAAAAGTTTCTAAACTCAAATGTAAAAAGTTTTACTCAAGTCGCACTATAACAAAAGTACACACACTAATCCTGAATCTGAAGTTCACCTCCAGTTCAACCTCGTGTTTCTCGTCTGTGATCATGTTTGTTAGAGAAATCTGCAGAAGTTCATATAAAAAAACATTGAACAAATGGTTTGTGTGTTGGTTAGCAGGATTTAGCAAATTACCACCAGCTGTACTGGGAGGAAGTGGTTTGAGTCTGGGGTGATCTCATTAAAAGTTGCTGCGGATCTGAATAAACGGGCGAATCCAGGAATTTAGCTTCACTTTCTCTGCAGCGTTTCCCACAGAATTCATTCAATCTACAGCGGGGGTGCACGTGCACGCTCACATGCAACGAATTCCGAGGGACAAGTTCACAGACTGAAGAGTGAAACACAAGTTCTAACATGAGAGAGAGAATTGAACGTGCACAACCGCAGCTGAAACCATGACCGTCTGCGTGGACGATAAAAACTTTACGGACGATAGCGTGAGCGAGCGTGTTGACAACAGTTCTGCTCACGTCTTCACAACGTAACAACGGAGCAAAACACAATGTGATCTTTAATGTTTGGGTTCATTATGAAACTGCGCAGGGAAACATCTGACGATGGCGCCAATCACCGTCTGGATGATTGACGCCATCGGCCTGGTGAAGATCTCAGAGGTTAAAATAGTGATGATCGTGTTGAGGAGGTTCTGGAGCAACACGTTCTGTCTCCTGTTAGAAGTAGCTGTACAGTGAGGGGGTTCTTTTCGGGGGCTGATGTTATGACCTCAGTGTTTCTAACTTCCTGATCACGACTCGGACAGTGACACCGTTTCCCCTTTTGTTTAATTTCCTTCATCTGCACGACATCACCAGCAAAACGCTGAAAACGTGATTCTGTACGACGTCTCTGAACTTCCTCTCTCCTCAAACATCACACTGTCCTCGCTCCGCCCCTCCCCTCCCCTCCCCTCCCCTCCACCGCCGCCGCCGCCGTTCCCGCCAAACTCCCCCTTTGTGTGTGTTCATGTGACCTCGCAGCCACTTGTCAGCACAGATCTGTGCACCAGCTCCTGCTCTTCATGTATATTCCATAGGATCTGTCCATGTGTGTTACAGCTCTCCGTGGGACTGTGGGATGTCAGCAGCTGCATTTCTCTGCATCTTCCAGCAGAACGTGCGCCGGGTTCCTCTCGTGCAGCCCCTTCCTGTCTCAACCTATATGTGGGGGTGCGTGTCAGGCCTGCATGGTGAATTCCTCTGAGTGCCCACATGTCAGCTCCTGTCAGTTAATTGCTGTGAGTATGTGCATGTCTTCGGCCTCACGCTGACCCCCACTGCCCAAGGACGACAGGTGTATATATGTATATGTATATGTATATGTATATATATATGAGTGTGTTTGCTGGAGCCACCAAATCTGTTCTCACAGAGATGTAGAGTTTATCTGCTGGGAGTTTCCCACTGAGGACAAATATCCACTTCTGTGTCTCGACATCCTGTTTGTTGAAAAGAAAAGAATTTCCTGGATGAAACATTAAAGTGATGGATCAGATTTTCATCGTTTGAATCATCGCTGTGTGTTTTATTTTGAAGCCCAAAAGTCGTCCAGCTCCTCCTGAATGAACACTGACAACATGGTTTTATTTCTTTTTGTTTCTTTGAAAACCAAAGACTTGAGAAAACTAAAAAAATCTATATTTGCTGTTTTGATTTATGCCTCTTAAATCCTTGGTCCTTAAAAAAAATCTCTAATCATGGTAAGAAAAGTAGAAATTAGAGAATTATTGAACAATAGAAAAGAGAAGAGTCTTCGATCCTGACACGTCGCTGCTTTGTGCAGTTCACTGATCTGTGAGCTGCCAATGGGCTGATTCAGAGCTCGAGGTATCACACAAAACTAAATTCTAACTTGTGTTTACAACTTTCTTTGATTCCAACAGAGAAATCTGTTTTCAGAAACGCTGCAGGACCGTGAATATCATCCACTGACATCAGATCTGTTATATCGGAGCTGAAATCAGGACATTCTCTGGAGCTTCTCCTGCCAAAAGACTCCAGGTGAGAATACAGCAGGATCGTGTCCTGAAAACTCAAACTCAAAGTGAACAACTGCAACAAAAACCCAATAAGTATACAAATATCCTCGCACACTGATCTTTCCACAGCAGGATTTAAACGTCACGTCCTGCCTGAGTCGGACCTGGACGATCTCCTGCTTCAGAGCTCGTGTCTGAAAACGTCTCTCATGACTCCACAGAGGATTCAGACAGTTTGCATGATTCTGCAGATCAGGACCAAAGTCCAGTCCAACAGGTTGAACTCCCATGTGCATATTAAAGGAAACAGGAGAAGTATGTGCAGTGAATCAGCTCCAGTCCGTGACATCAGACTGGAGCTGGAGTTGAACGTGTTGTTCCACCGTCCCGTCTCCTCTCGCTTCGTCTCAGACTCCGGTCCTGGCTCAGATTTTGTGACTCCCCCTCCTTCCTCCCAAAAATAAAGTACGGAGCCAGAGCACTCCCTGGTGGTGCCAAACCTGAACTTCAGCGATTCAAACTCGGCCAACTTTTTAGTGTGTGAGCTCCTCTGGCTCCTCTCGGCCTCGGCAGGCTGATCCCAGGACGCTCTGTCTCAGCAGCGGTTTGTGTTGGATTCAACCGGAGGAGCAGAGAATCTGAGGCTGTGACGACCACACACTTGTTGCTTCTGCAGTTCATCAGTGTTCAGACTCATGGAGCTGAGGACTCACTGCACAGGTTCATGATGTTTCTGAACTTTAAGTTGCATCACGTGAACATTCAGTCTGACTCCTCTTTCATTAGAAACACAGTCAAACTGCAGCAGGTTGCACTTTTCAGACGGAAACTATGAAACTGGTCTGAGATCTGTGTAATGTCCAGTGAAACATGACGGACGGTTACTATAGAGACAGAATAACAACCTGATGGTTTAATGCACGAGAGACAGAAACGAGTTACAGGAGGAAGGTATAATGAAGATATGCGCGGAGCCGGCTGTTGCCCGGGGCCCTGAGCTGAGAGCCGGCCCCCAGGAGCCACAACCTCCTGAATATTGATGAGCAGATATGGACAGGAGTTTGCAACGCCCCCGTGGTTGGGGTTTCCAATGCGGGGCCCCCAGCTGCCTTTTGCCCCGGGGCCCTTAAGGTCCCTGGAAACGCTGCTGCTCGGACATTTCTGTAGATTTGATGGAGACACCGGATCCAACACAACCAACGTTGTTCCTTCACCTCATCTCAACAGTTACACACTGTTACAACGTCTTACATCCATGAGCGTGGGACTTCATCATCGCACTACTCAGTCATAACTTGATGACACAGCAGCAAACGGTGTCATAGAGAAGATGCTCAGATTCTCAGCCCAACACACATTCACTGTTTTATCTGACCAACAATTCCAAACACAAAAACACACGTTTGTTGTTTTGCTCTGACTGACCTGAGTCCAGAGCCTGTCGCAGCTCGACGGGGCCCCCAGAGGCCGGAGGAGCTCGGTACAGAGACTCACTGTTCACACCTGCACAAAGAAAACAGAGACAGAGAAAATTCTGTGTGTCAACGTGGAAACATGAGGAGGGATATGAGGTTATTTTTCAAGAAGTAGTTCCAACGTGTGAATGGACGGAGCGCTGTGTCCGTACTCTGCGTTTATTTTGTCCGTACTTCTACACGTCATCTAAAAGCTCACGGACAAAACAGACGAAACGGAGCAGTACCAGCAGAACTCGTAGGGGGCAGTGTGACAGAGAGTTCAAGTTTCCACGATGGTCGAACACTTCGAGAGTTGGTAAGGTTGATCACTGCCGTGACCATCAGCCACTTCTGCCTCTCGCTCAATCGACAATGATCTCAACCTCCTACATGGGCGCCACGTTTGTTGTCGTTAAAAACTCAACTCTTCACTGCCCTCTAGTGGACGTGTTGCTTAACAACCATGCCAACGTAAAGGACGCATATAAGTACATCGTACATTGTTTGAATTTCTTATGTCAAGGCAGAAGAAATTAGCCTTTAGATGTGAAAACAACATTAGATGTTCCCGCTAACGTTCTGTCTTTTTATGCTAAGCTAAAAGGCTAAAGGCTAAACACAACCATCGCTGGGCTCATCGTTCACACGGAGATGTCACAGATATACATTTTATTATTTTTACTCAGATGGACGTCAGTGTGATCTCAGAAGAAAAACTAACGTCCTGTAAACGTTGATGTGCTGATGAAGAGGAACCTTGGCTGCTCGTGTGCAGGTTTGTGTTTTTCTCACCGAGTTTCTCGACGGCTTCGACGAGTCTCCAGACGACCACGGGGGCGGCGTCAGACAGAAGCTCCGCCTCCACACCTGAGGGACAGCGAGAGAGAGAGAGAATATTATTATCATTATTTATTGATATAAAAACAACCACGCAGCGTCTCTTTATGATTCTCTTACTTCCCACTGTTCATTTATTCATGATGAACATTAAACTTTATTTCTTTCTTTTACTTTGCATAAACAGCATATTTTTAACAGAATATTTAGGAGGAAGTTATTAAGTGGTGTCATCGACTGCTACACACACACACACACACACACACACACACACACACACACAAATACTACACTGTGCAACTGCTGTACTATTCTACTATGAATTAAAATTTTACTCTGTGAAATATAAATATAAAATGTTTTTTCTTGGATTTTGATTATCGTTGTGTTTTTCTTGTGTTTTACATGACGACGTGTTGTGTTGTGTTGTGTTGTGTTGTGTTATGTTGGCGACTCACTGACTCACACAAGAAACATACAATTTAAAAAAAAGGAAAACTGTAACACAGACATGAAAGTGTTTTATTTTCCAGTTATTAGACCGAGAGCAAGTTCCTATACGTCTGTAATTCATCCATCCATACACATGAACCTGAGTTTATGTGACTGTGTGTGTGTGTGTGTGTGTCCTCCAGGGGGTGTGTACTGCTGCTTGAATAACCAGTGCACACACACACACACACACACACACACACACACACACACACACACACACACACACACACACCACACACACACAGACACACACACACACACACACACACACACACACACACACACACACACACACACACACACACATATTCTATAAAAGTCTGTATTCAAATTAAGCATTAATGAATAAATAACAGTAATAATGAATCTATAATTTAAATCTTCACAACACAAACTCCATCAGTAAAATGACAGATTTGTGTCACACTCATCATCAGTTTGAATCCAGTTGGTTTCTGGAGCCTGGACTCAAGCTGTTTGACATTCTCAGCTTCAAAAGATAATAAAAATCAAATGATTATCGATATAGTTACTGATCGACTAAGAGTTTCAGCATCTGGAGAAGAAGTTCTGACGTTTGACCGAGAGCAGATTTAGAAGCAAATAAATGATTTTACACAGATTCTTTATACACAATGTTTTTTTAAATAACTGAAACCTGTGGACAAATAAAGGGATTTAACGAGTGATTCAAAACATGTGAATTAAAAGTGTGTGGCTGTATTTTATTTCTCCAGCGAACCGTTATGTTTCCTTCCTTTGTTCCCTCTTTCCTTTCCTCTCTCTCTCTCTCTCTCTCTCTCTCTCTCTCTCTCTCTCTCTCTCCTCTGCTCACTTAAGCTTTCTCACCCCCGCTTCCCGCCTCGGCTGCTGCTGCTGCTCCACGCTTTTGTTGTGCTGTTGACAGTTGTGTCATATCACAACACACACACGGCCGAGTGACAGTCACACAGAGTTAAACGACACCTCTGACACACACACACACACACACACACACACACACACACACACACACACACACACACACACACACACACACACACACTGGATCCAATAATCGTATTAATCATTTGTCGAGGAAACAACAACCCACACACACCTGCTGTGTTTACAGGTGTAAAGACCTGTATCTGCTGCACTGACAGTTGTTTATCTGACCACTGCTGTGTGTGCGTGTGTGTGTGTGTGTGTATGTGTGTGTGTGTGTGTGTGTGTGTGTGTGTGTGTGTGTGTGTGTGTGTGTGTGTGTGCTGTGTGTGTGTGTGTGTGTGTTGTGTGTGTGGGTGGTGTGTGTGTGTGTGTGTGTGTGTGTGTGGTGTGTGCGGTGTGTGTGTGTGTGTGTGTGTGTGTGCGTGTGTAAGCAATGAGGAGCAACAGAGGAATTTCCGGAGATATAGGTCGTGAAATGTACAGTGCTTCCATTAATGTCACTGTCACAACACATCACTGAGGCAATATCTCACAGAGAGGAGAGGAGGAGAGGAGAGGAGGAGAGGAGAGGAGAGAGGAGAGAGGAGAGAGGAGAGAGGAGAGGAAGAGGAGAGGAGGAGAGGAGGAGAGGAGAGAGGAGAGGAGAAGAAGCATAATAGAAAAAGAGGACATCATGAAAAAGAAAAGGATGGGACAGTAGAAGGAGGACAAAGAAGACAAATAGCAGGACATACCGATGAAAAGAGGAAGACGACAGAGGAAGTGAAGATAACAAGAGAGAAAACAGAGCAGGACAACAATGAAGAAGACAAATGAGGAAAGGATGAAAAATTGAAGAAGAGAACAAAGGAGGACAAAAATGAAAAGAACACCAAGAATAAATCACAGAGAAAAGAGACAAAGACAAAAGAAACAAGGATGAGAGAGAAGAGCGGAGGACAAAAGAAAAGAGGAAAGAGAAGGAGGCTCTGCAGCAGATACCAGCTCCTATAGAGGACGTATGGAGCTGCACACACACACACACACACACACACACACACACACACACACACACACACACACACACAGCTACTGCAGAGTCAGTGTGTGAGTCTGACCGACAGACACACAACCATAAACACACGATAAACAATTTACTGCAAATACACAAATGAAGTGAGGGAGACAAAGAGACGAGAGATGCACACCACTACAAAGTGAGTGTGTGTGTGTGTGTGTGTGTGTGTGTGTGTGTGTGTGTGTGTGTGTGTGTGTGTGTGTGTGTGTGCTGGTGTGGTGTGTGTGTATACGTGTGTGTGTATGTGTGTGTATCACCCTCCACCCCACCACCACCCTGTTCTTTCATTAAAACATGCTCCATTGCTCTATACTGCAACAGCACAGAGCCCTGTACTGCACCACACACACAGACACACACACACACACACACACACACACACACACACACACACACACACACACACACACACACACACACACACACACACACACACACACACACACACACAGATAACAGCGTGCAGTTACAGATTGAGACCTGACCGTACAGTGAAGCCTATGAGTCATATATGAAGATTTGCTCTCTTGATGTATAAAACATCACATTTGGGTCAAACACTTGAACACCGAGCTTGAAAGACGGAACTCGTTCATATTTGATGTTCACAGGAGATCAGGAGGGAGTTCGATCCTCAGCCTCAGCTGCAGTAACTGACAGTTGCACCAGGGGGCAGCTGACCTGCCTGGACAGAGCTGAGGCCTCAGAGCTGCAGCGTCACTGACTTCACTGCAAGTTTCTGAGTTTCAAGAAATCACTGAAGGAATCAAACGAAGATCAGCTTTAATAAACTTAATAATGACGAGTTCAGGTTCATTAAAACTTATCTTAACTTACTGTAAATCAGTTTAACTTTATTTAGTCTAAGCTTGATAAAATCCTCCCTGTAGCTCTAACACACGACTGTTCATGACTCTATTATTAACTACATACTATATACACTTTGTATTTTCACTTCATATATTTTTAGACTTAATACTCTATTGTTTAATTTATTGTACTTTTTTATATATTGTTGATGTTGATACTGAATCTTTGGATCAAGCTGGAACAAGAATTCCCTTCAGGATTAATAAAGTCTGATCTGATGTCATAAAGATGAAGGTGTTTTTTTGAACATACAAAAGTTCAAAGATAATACAAATTCAGTGATTTAAAATAATAATAAAAGAACAATATGCTTTGTTGGAACATTTATGGTTTTCTGGGCAAAATATAGACCAAAGATTCCATATTTACTTTGTTTCACTGGGATTTGATTAATGTTTTGGTTTATTTTCTACATTTTGTTTTAACATGTCTGAAATAAAAACAATAATTTATTTAAATGACTCAATAACTCATCTGCACCGATGTTATTTTCCTACTTGGTGAAAGTTACCAGTCAGGTTGGAATTAGAATTACTTCTTGCTGTGAAATATTTGTACATTTATGGAGGAAATAAAGATTGTTGGAGCGTCACACCCCTCTCGTTTCCCTGCATCAGTTTGTTCCTGTATCTCGGCCCCCCGTCCCCCTGTCCCCCTCCGTCCCCGCAGTCGGAGTCCAAACCAGTGAGTCCCTCAGCGACGACCATCTGCTCTGCTGGTGTCGTGATTTGCAGAACGAGGGTTCGTTGTTTGTTTGTTTTGTGTCGTTTCTTTGTCCTGCTCTCGTCTCCACGTTAAAATGACCCGAGGGTCTGGAAGTGATGGACAGGTAGAGAGAGAGAGAGAGAGAGAGAGAGAGAGAGAGAGAGAGAGAGAGAGAGAGAGAGAGAGAGAGAGAGAGAGAGAGAGAGAGAGAGAGAGGGAGAGAGAGAGAGACAGAGAGAGAGAGAGAGAGAGAGAGAGAGAGAGAGAGAGAGGAGGTGACCTGCCGGAGCGTGACGGCTGCATCCTGTTATCAATGTGGAGGCTTGAAATGACAATCTTCCTCTCCACCGCTGCTCATCTTCTTCCTCCTCCTCTTCCTCCTTATTGTCCCTCACTCTGCTCCTGCTAATATGATTCTCTTCCTCCTCCTCCTCTTCCTCCTGATTGTCCTCACTCTGGTTTCTTCATCTCTGCTCCTGCTCTGATTCTCTCCTCCACTCTCCTCCTCTTCCTCCTAAACGTCCCTCACTGTGGTTTCTTCATCTCTCTGCTCCTGCTCATATGATTCTCTTCCTCCTCTTCCTCCTGATTGTCACTCACTCTGGTTTCTTCATCTCTCTGCAGCTCATCTTCCTTCTCCTCCTCTTCCTCTAAACGTACTTGGTTTTTCATCCTGTTGTCATACTCCTCCTCCTCTTCCTCCTAAACGTCCCTAACTGTGGTTTCTTCATCTCTCTGCTCCTGCTCATATGATTCTCCTCCTCCTCTTCCTCCTGATTGTCCCTCACTGTGGTTTCTTCATCTCTGTGCTGCAGCTCTCCTTCCTCTTTGTTCTGCACTCTTCTTTGTTTCTCATCCACTCTTCTCAGACTTCCCTTCCTCTTTTTAATCTTGTTTCTTCTGTGACATTTAACACCAAACGTATCACCATCAACGACTGGTGATATGTGACAGAGGCCTGAGGAGTCAGAGGAGGCTGCGTTGACCCGATCAGCGAGAGGCTGTGAGCGTCTACGTCATCGTTTCCAAACGTCTCAGTTTCTGCTCGTTCAGACTGAAACGGGTCCAGCAGCGTTTACAGACTTCTCCGTGTCAGCGTCTCTAAAACTCTGCAGTCGTGTGGACACCAGACGTATCTGTGACGGAGCTGATGCTATTTCAAATTAAAATGTGGTGAAGGTTTGCAACCACAGGGTGTAATTATAATAATATAATAATATATAATATAATAATAATACTATATATATAATCTCTCTATTCATGGTTTGGTTTTGATGTCTTCAGTTGAAATCATTCCACATGAAAACTATTCACCCTAGAAACCAGCCCCCTGGAACACGGCAGTCAGAGAGCGCCTGATGCTTCTTCTTCGTGTGAGTTGAATGTTAAACAGCAGCAGGAGAGACCCTCCACGCTGCTGACATTAGCAGCTAAGCCTCCGTAAAAACCCCAGTGAAACCTCAATCCTCCGTCTGCTGCCGACCAATCTCCCATCAGCCCTGCCTGCTCGCTCCCCGGGGAGCACCTCAGACGAGCAGGTCCACGAGGCCGGCACACACTCCTACAGCTCACTGTACTCTCACATATATGCATACATTAGCATACATGCATACACATGTGTGCATGTAAACACGGACGCTGCCTTTGTCTGCAAATTCAACTTTCAGTGGAAAAGTGTGTGAGTGTAAAGATGCTGATTTACATTCATGAAGCACAAAGAGTCGACGTCTCTGAGCTCGAACACACACGAGTCGCCTGTCGAGATACGTGCTCACACACACACACACACACACACACACACACACACACACACACACACTGAAGGAAACAGTGGAAACGTGTAAATCGTCTGATGTAAACCAAAGAGCAGGATTCTTGGTCCACGACCGGACGGCTCTCACTGCGACGACAGACCACAACTCAGAGGAAACCAAGAGAAACAATAGAAACTGTCTAAGATTCAGAGGCGGCTTCATCTCAGGGAGGAGAGAGACCTCAGACTCTTGAGCCTCCGCTAAAAGAGGGGGAGGAGAAAACACAAGAAGGCGGGAGTGAGTAACACGTAGAACAAAGAAGGTGAAGGGAAACACCAAAAGTTTGAGGTATTGATCCGTGAACATGCTTCGACTGTGCGAGCCTGAGGACGCCCGACGCCCGACGTCTGACCAGGTGACGGCCGGTCGGGAACAACTGATGAAGCACGATGAAGATGAATCAGGTCCATGAGTGTAAAACGAGTCGTGAATCTCAGACATCGGTTCTTCTACCTTTTTAATTTCTTGGTTAAGTGATCATCAGTTCATTCAGTCGCCAACAAGGAGCTGAAGAGTTGCAAACCTGGAAGTTTGAGGTTTGGTGAAGCCTGAGCTGGGTCTTCATCACTGAGGGTGTTTGAGAACCTGCTGCTAACCACAGAATCCAGAAGCAGGAACAGAAGCAGGAACAGAACCCAGAGGCCGAGGAAACAGACGATAAGTCGAGGACAGAGAACGACAAAGAGGAGAGATACTCCAGTTCAAAGAGAAAACCTCACACTTTACATACTTCAGTCCTTTTACTTCATGTTCCTGTCGACCACAGTTCAACTCTCACTGGGATGTTTTCCTCTGGTTTTCATTTGATTTCAATAAACCACGAATCAACTTGTAAATTCAGTTTGTTATTGATGCACTTTAAAGGTTCCACTGGTTCTTTAACGCTCTCAGTAAACAGTTTGTCCTTCACACCTCACAGACACATCGATGTTTGTATAATAATAATGTATATTTTAAAACTTGTAATGTTTTCATCAAGGTCTGTGTTGAAAGTCAAGTTTTCACAGAATTAACAACACGTCTGAATAAAAGTCTACGTTGGTTACTTCTTACTGTTACTGGGGTTGTTTACAACTCTTTACCAAACTGCTGCTTATGAAATATTAAAAATATTAATTATTTCTTCAGTTTGAAGTGAGATAATCATGCTGCATGTTTTTAGATTGATTTTCTCTCCAGCATGCACTCGGCTCACATCATGTTCGTGCCCTATGTGAAAGTCAACTTGCACAGACGGGTAATCCATCACAGAAAATAGTTTTGTCACATTCATATATATATATATTTTATATATGTATTGCAGTGTATCAGGCAGGGAACATTCAAGTCTTCCTCTTCACTCTATTTCCACAGAAACAGATAAATCACACCAAACCAGAACCAGGAGCTAAAGAAGCTGCAGAGCTGGAAACGATTGTTTGGCTTAAATCAGAGTTTTGCACCAGTGTTAATACGAAGAGAATAAATCTGCAGATTAATGCAGCTTTAATGGATAAGAGTGGATTTCACAGAGTGTCTTTTAATACAGTGCAAACATGACACATGAATGTAAAGTGTCCTGACGGCTCAATGCTCTGCAAAGAAAACACTGCAATAAGCAAAACACAGGGAGGAGACATCTTCAATCTAATAACACATCTGCAGCAAATGGAAAACCTGCTGCGAGAACACAATACTCACAACACATCCAGATATAACACAACATCCAGAACGTGTATCTGTAATGTGTAGAATGTGTATTAGTGTTTCTTGAATCGCAGTGCGCTCTAAAGTCTTGACAAGATTTCTGGGACATGATGCAGGCACATGGGTGTGTTCAAACCCAAATGGAAGGAGGGGCTCGGCTGAGAGCATGAACACTGAATAATTTATCAGGATAATTGTGTGTTTGTGTGTGTGTGTGTGTGTGTGTGTGTGTGTGTGTGTGTGTGTGTGTGTGTGTGTGTGTGTGTGTGTGTGTGTGTGTGTGTGTGTGTGTGTGTGTGTCAGAGAGCCTGCATAGCAGCAGCAGTGCGTGTTAAGGTTTCTTTTTGTGTTTCCATGCAGGTATACGACCTGATGCAGTTCAATGCAATTGTTGGATTGTGTTTCCACACTCCAATACTTAGTGTGTGTGCGTGTGTGCGTGTGTGTGCGGGTGTGTGTGTGTGTGTGCGCGTGCGTGCGTGTGTGTCCCTGGCTGATGTGAGACGTCTGAGTGGCCTTTATTGATTTGTTACTCTGTTTGCATTTCTGTCGAAATACTCTACATCACTTAGATCAATGAACAGTGTGTGTGTGTGTGTGTGTGTGTGTCTGTGCGTGTGTGTGCACTGTGTGTGTGTGTGTGTCATTACTGCAGGCCAGAGTAATGAGATCAGAACATCATGGTGGATATCACGCCCAGCCACACACACACACACACACACACACACACGTTTTCCAAGCTGAACTTCTTCTCTTAAAACAACTGAACCACAGACTGTAACTGAAGCTCTGTCCCATCTGCTAACATGGAGGGGGCAGGAAGAACGACCTGTACTGCAGCCTGACACTAGGGGGCGATCAAAATGATTGGCTTCACCTATAAGAGCCGTCTTGTCGTCCGTCTTTATTTACAATCTAGGGTCTGAACTCTAAAACTGCAGTGAGATCTGGAAAAATACTTTGAACATTTTTCTTAACTGCTGCCATTGTCCAACCAAATCACTGTTTTCAAAAGTTTCAAATGTTGCTTCCCCTCTGGAAAAATAATGTTATGCTTCAAAAATGTCTTCACTTTCCAAAATCTCATCCCAGCAGGAAAACATCCGAAGAAATCTCCAAACGTCCTGACACAACGTCCTGACTCCGTTTGGTTCAGAGACGCAGAAGAGACGACGACAACAGAACAAAACAAGAGATGCAACAAAACGTGTCCTCGGCGCTCAGGGTGTGTGTTTGAATCCCGATGTGTTGGCTGCTCGAAGCCGCCTGTCGCTCTGACCTCTGACCTCCGCCGCGTGCTTGTGTATTCGTGTGTATGTGTGTCACACTTCACCAGTGACAATCTACATGCATGTATGCATACTGCAGCTCGCCATGCATTAGAATTCCTCTGCGTGTGTGAGACAAACACACACACACACACACACACACACACACACACACACACACACACACACACACACACACACACACACACACACACACACACACACACACACACACTATGAGTGTTTCTGTGTGTGTTGCCGGATCCGACCGGGCTCCAGCCGTTGGCGGACGACTCAGGTTATTTCTGCTCGCAGTGTTTGCCTTTGGCTGAACTTGTCGTATTTGGTAAACTCCCATCATGCCTCTGTGTTTTTATTGGCCAACAACTGCGAGAACAAAGTAGGACAAAGTGTCACAGCCAAGCGAGGAGAGAGAGCCAAGAGGCCAAGCCCAGGGCGAGGGCCAAGCACTGTGCAGAGGGTGTGTGTGTGTGTGTGTGTGTTTGCCTGTGTGTCTCCATGGATATGAGTTGTGTTATTTTACCACAAATATTCTGTCAAAACATCAGAGGTAAAACCAGATTTATGGATGCTGGTATATGTTTGAACTGGTCTCCGGCTGCTGGTTCGGTGACAAACTACACAATGTTTGTGTTTTTGTCTTCTCAGTAGAAACCGATGAACAACTGTTGGTTAGTTTTGTTCTTTTCAAGAGAGAAACACTTTCACCACTTTTACACACAAAAGGACAAAGAGGCGGAAACTGTTCTTCCAGTAAGTGTATTCTCCACTATCCTACACTTTAACGCAGAGTGTGTGTGTGTGTGAGAGTGAGAAAGTGCATGTGCATGTGCACACACAATCATCCATCTTCCTCTGATGCACCATTATACATTAATGAGAGCACAGGAGCCGTCGTGCATTCACAACTAAACACAAACAGTAAAAGGAAATCTCAACAACACACACATCAGCAGATTCCTCGTGTTTCCCTGAACACAAATGTGCTGTGATCCCGTCCACCTTTCACCGCCTTACCACATCTGCAGACGCACAAAGCAGCAACACACACACACACACACACACACACACACACACACACACACACACAGTGTTTACGCTCAGTGTGCAGGTTTGGTTTGAACGACAGATTAGAACTGAGGCGTTCTCTGAAAGTACAGTGAATATTAAATACCACACAACCGGACTGGAGAGAGAACATGAGAGGGCGAAGGAAGAATCCAGCAACACACTGAAGATAGTTGGTGCAACAACACAAAGAACGACAACAAGACGCCTGATGTCACTACTTGAAAACAAACCTACATGAACAAACAAAGCTGCTTCCACACAAACACATTTAACTCTCAAAACTCCAACAGTCTCCGTCCAGGTCGTTTGGCTCCGATCACAAATAATCTCCGTTCACTCCTTGGACTGTAAATAAAGATGTTTTTGTCTTTGTCTCCGGATAACAGTTGGACGACGCGTCTCCACTTCCTCCTGTTCTCAGGAAACAAAGACAAAAACATCCTTCACGCTGCCGTCTCGCACCGAGGCTTCGGTATCGAGATCCAAACGCCCAATCACGAGTCAGTGTCAGCTGTCAGTCAGAACGTCTCCGATTGTTGTAAACGATGACACACACGTTCTCTTCCTGATTGGTTCTCATCAGTCACATGACTCGACTGCCAGCGGTGAACACAAAGCGTCGCTAACACTTCCTGTCAGTGACAGTTCCACCTCATCCCTGCTCTGACTCTTCACCACCGACTGTAAAACATATTCTCCGAGAATATTTTGGCGGGAGGAGGTGGAGACTCATCGTCCATCTTTATTTACCGTTTTTGGAAAAACACTAAAGTCACCAAATCACATCTTCTTTAGCAAAGTGCAGATCAATGACGAAAGTAAAACTCAGATATAAATAATGAAAAATAAAAATATATATAAGTCACACAGACACACCCAGTCAGAGTCGAAGTGTCAGCCGCCTATTGAAGTGTGTATAATCCCCTATAGTGAGCTGTCCTATATATTGTCCCAGTAATTGCAGAGAGGTAAACAGCAGCAGCTCGCTCAGCGCTCAGGGCTGCTATGATACTGTGTGTTCCAGAGCTGTGGGCACTGACTCACATTAATATTTGACTAGGACTGTTGACATGCTCCGAGCGCCTGGGCTGGTCACACACGCACACACACACACACACACAACACACACACACACACACACACACACACACACACACACACACACACACACACACACACACACACACACACACAGGGAGCCTCAGATCTGCATCACTCCAGGCGATCTGTCGTTTCTTTATGTTGGAACAAAGCTCATTAATGGAGGCAAAAAAACAAAACACGACAAATCTGTAAGATAAATGAAGACAGTTACAGAGAGACACACACACACACACACACACACACACACACACACACACACACACACACACACACACACACACAGCACACTAACTGCTGTCTTTTGTTTTAAAGGATCGTTCACACAAATCGTTCATTTTCTTCTTTTAATTTCTGGTTTAACCGACGTTTCACTTTTATTCTACAGAATGTTCCGATTCTGCCTGAACACAAGGAAAGTGAATGAAATCTGGATTATGAACCTGAATGCATTAAAAAAAAACAAATATTGTCATCGTTGGTGCATTAATAGTTTAAGTCGAATGTGTTGTAAGATGAAGAATAAGAGAAAGACTCAACGAACTGTACTGGTGGAGGCAGAAGTCTCTGTATTTCTGTATAGTCATGTATTTGTGTACTTCTATCAGTTATACTATATTAGCATCGTCTACTTTCTACTGAACACAACATCTCTAGAACACCTTGAGGGAATTTCTCCAACATTCGCACAAACGTTCACGTGGACTCAGAAATGAACTGATACGATTGTGGTGGTCAAAGGTTCAAATATGACCTCATGACTTCTCAGGAACATCTGCAGGGAAATTGCTTGAGTACAAACGCTCACACTGTCAATCACAACATCAGGATAATGACAATCGGCATCACCAGCTTGTCTCACTCTTATCAGATCTATTTTACGAGTCTGCACGGACGTGGATATAAACTGAAACTGGAGTGTTTGACTGAGGCGTACGACCACGAGGCGAAATGAATATTGTGAATTTCTTGTAGGTGGAAGTTCTGAGAGTCCTTGTCCATCTTTCCTCTGACGTTAATTTCCACCCCACCAGATTACTCGTAAACGTTCATTCCTTTTCTCGAGGACTTCTCTTTCTTTCTCCTTCCAGGAAGTGTCTCTTCATCTCTCCTGTCTCCTCCTCTTCATATTAATACAGTCCTCGTTTCGTCCGTCTCTGCGGGACAGTGACAGATTGCTGTTGACCTCCATCACAGCTCTCTGACCCCGTCCAGGCAGAGCGAGCGAGAGAGAGAGAGAGAGAGAGAGAGAGAGAGAGAGAGAGAGAGAGAGAGAGAGAGAGAGAGAGAGAGAGAGAGAGAGAGAGAGAGAGAGAGAGAGAGAGAGAGAGAGAGAGAGAGAGAGAGGAGGAGAGAGAGAGAAAGAGAGAAAGAGAAGGAGACAGAGAGAGAGAGAGAGAGAGAGAGAGAGAGACAGAGAGAGAGAGAGAGAGAGACAGAGAGAGAGACAGAGAGAGAGAGAGAGAGAGAGAGAGAGAGAGAGAGAGAGAGAGACAGAGAGAGAGAGAGAGAGGGAGAGAGACAGAGAGAGAGAGAGAGACAGAGAGAGAGAGAGAGACAGAGAGACAGAGAGAGAGACAGAGAGAGAGAGAGAAGGGAGAGACAGAGAGAGAGAGAGAGAGAGAGAGAGAGAGAGAGAGAGAGAGAGAGAGAGAGAGAGAGAGAGAGGTGGTGACGGCTGATATCAGTGAATTAGTCAGTGTGAGAATCTGACATCGTAAAGTGTGTCCCTCTCATCACTTCAGTGCTTGATTTACTTTGTCTCTTTCCTCTCGTGAGTCTGTAGCTTGTATTCATTATGCCTCAGACTTCTACAGTTAAATTAAACGAGCTCCCGTCTAGTGTGAAACCAAAGAAATGTGACGTTTCTATTAGTTTCATGTTTCACTGTGAGAAAAGAAGTTTACTCGTCGCTCCACACACATCCACACGTTTTTGTCTGCTTTGTCATTTGTGTTTTGGGATTTGTTGCTCGTCACAGGTCATAAAAACTCAGGTGACGCCTCCTCAACAAAACAAACACTGCACAACCTGATTTAACACAACGATCAAGAAAATCTAAAACATAAACTGTTTTGTAAGATTTTAATTCCAAATTCGAATGAAACCGTCAGAAAGAAATGATCCAGCTGCTGTGAAAGATCTCCGCAGTGTCGATTTGAACTGGAATCTTTTCTGTCTTCTGCAGCTCTGCACGAGAGACGGTGAGAAACCAGGAGGGAACAAAGCAGCTGCAGACAAAGAAGCTGAGCTGGTGTGTGTGTGTGTGTGTGTGTGTGTGTGTGTGTGTGTGTGTGTGTGTGTGTGTGTGTGTGTCTCTGCAGCTCAGAAAAGCACATACGTGAACATTCCTGCATGCAGAGTGTGCCTTCACATGAAGTGCCTGTGCTCTGAGGCGAAGAGGAGAGAAGTCTCGTACGCAGCCATTTCCAAACATGCCTGAGCTGTGAAATGCTGATAATGAAGTACAGGCGCTGGAATCTGCCTCTCAAGCTTCTCTGTGGATTTCTGTTTTGTGTTGCTCGAGCTCAGGAAGCAGAAAACACTGAACACACATGCAGAGCGTCGCCTCGGGTTCAGTGGAGCAGAAACTTCACCTGAGTTTATTCACCTCTTCACAGCTCGGATTCATTTTCATCACATGAAGTCGGAGGATAAATCAGGAAGCAGCACGAGGCAACTTTCATAAACACGTTCATAAAAATAATGAGACTTCTTTTATTGATGCCTGAGGGGAAGTGCTTCTCCACTTTCTCCCCCTCCTGTGAAACGTCTGCCTGTAGAGTCACTATTACTAAGAATTCATTGCTTTGCTCAAAGGCACAACAGCTGGTGAGATGTACAGAGAGGGGGGGCAAATTAACGGAAAGTAAATGGCAGTGCATTATGGGATGTTCCACAGTTTAGCCTCCAGATTATCTTGTGATAGATTCTTAGCGTGTGTGGAACAGACTTGGAAAGTGTTTAAACACCAAGAGGAGCCTTTAAATCCTCTAAAGACCCACTGGGAGCCTCCTGGACCACTGGGAGCCTCCTGGACCACTGGGAGCCTCCTGGACCACTGGGAACCTCCTGGATCACTGGGAACCTCCTGGATCACTGGGAGCCTCCTGGACCACTGGGAACCTCCTGGACCACTGGGAGCCTCCTGGACCACTGGGAACCTCCTGGACCACTGGGAACCTCCTGGACCACTGGGAACCTCCTGGACCACTGGGAGCCTCCTGGACCACTGGGAGCCTCCTGGACCACTGGGAGCCTCCTGGATCACTGGGAACCTCCTGGACCACTGGGAGCCTCCTGGACCACTGGGAGCGTCCTGGACCACTGGGAACCTCCTGGACCACTGGGAGCCTCCTGGATCACTGGGAACCTCCTGGACCACTGGGAGCCTCCTGGACCACTGGGAGCCTCCTGGACCACTGGGAACCTCCTGGATCACTGGGAACCTCCTGGACCACTGGGAGCCTCCTGGACCACTGGGAGCCTCCTGGACCACTGGGAGCCTCCTGGACCACTGGGAACCTCCTGGAGGACCACGGCCTCTTAAAAGACCACCGCAATCTCCTGAATGACGACCAGAACCTTCTAAAGGCCACGAGAACATATCTGGGGTCTTAAGGGACCACTAGAATCCACAAGAACCCATTCATCCCTCTGCAGGACCTTTAAAAACACTGACAACTACAACTGGCAGTGTTACGTGTAGAACTTTAAGAATGTTCTTTACAACCTCCACTGGGTTCTTAGAGGACCTCCAGAACCTCCTCAATGCCAACTCAAACCTTTTGTACAGTCCTGTTTCTCCATAACCTCCTATAAAGGACCAGAAGAAACTTCTAAACTACAACTAAAATCTGTATAACCTCTTCAATGACAACTTAAAACATCTATAAGACACCTACAATAACACCAGTCACCTCTAGAACCTTCTTGCTGACATTTTAAAACCTTTTAAAAGCTTTTAAAACATCCACAACCTTCTAAAAGACAAGTAGAAACAACTGAAAGCTCCTCAAACCGTCTGCAGAACCCACTGCCTCTCATCATTCAGTACTGTTACAGAAACCAGGCTTGTTTTCTCTCTGCTGGTCACTTGACTGAGCACAGAAATGGATCCTGCTTGTGCGAACGATGATTCAGTTCGTGTAATTCTGAAATTCTCCGGTGGGACTTAAGCAAATAAATCCAAAGTGCAGTCGCACCTGACAGAAATTCACAGCGTGGCTCGTCTCCCAGCAGCAGGAGACGATACGACTTCCCGCTCACCTGCCTCCGCTCACCTCACGTCATTTACATGTTCCCTCCCTCCTCCAAGAGCTCCAGCAGGTTTCCTGTTAAACTGAATCCCCCCCGGCTGAGCGCTGGATTAATCTTTGAGGGGCCTCCTCTGGCTGTCCAATGGGCCATTAAATTGAGAGTGAGATAAATAGAAAGATGTAGAGAAAGGAAAAGCTTCATTGTCCTCCCAGCGGGGGGGAATCAGCGCTAACGCACAATGTCATCTGCTTTTTAAAAAAAATTGTATTATTGAATTCATAAATGCAGACGTACAGACGCACACTGTACAAACTCTGAACTGCTTCCTGTTTCCTCTAAACGTGTTTTTCATCACTGCCTTTGGATACAAGAGATTTGTGCCTTTTATCATGAAACTAAACTTTCTCGTCCAACTTAATAAAACATATAATATCAATCATCTGTCACTTTCAGTCTGTGGCAGCGAATAAACAGTGAGTCAGAGTTAATGCTTTTTATGGGTCCACACAGTTTCTTCATAATTTACTTTATTCTCAAAAACGACGTCATTTAATAAACTTTAGGTCAAAATGATAGTAAATTGAATTTTGAAACAAACCAATAATTAATCCAGAATAGTGGATATTTATTTGGGTTTGAATAGAGAAGTTACACAGCTACGCCTCCTCCTCATTTCCAGTTGTGTCAAGGGACTCGTTATCACAGAGAGTCAGACTAAATTATTAAACACACAGATCATACTAATCTGCCTAAAAGCTTCTCTTAAGTGAGGCACCTGACGTCAGATGGTAGTGGTGATGATGATGATGATGATCTCACTTCATTTATCTGTTCTGCGACGAGACAAACTGACACTTTGGAAACATTTTGACTTCTAAAGATCTGCAGAACTAGATTATTATATAAATTACCAACCAGCAGCAGATCACCAGTGGAAGTTGGGGACTCATCCTTTGTTTTGAGCTCTTCCATCGCGTTCTTTTGGTTTTAAACCTTTGTACCTTTAATAACTTCATTTGCCTTCAGGTTCGTGTTCCTGTGAAGGTTCGGTCTCATGGTCAGAGGTTTGTCACTGTGTCAGAACGTGTCTTCTGCTCTGAACTCCACTGAAGAGCTTTAACTCCTCGTCCAGTTGATCTTCATGTTAACTAACAAGTGTTTGTCCATTTCTCTTGGAGACAGACTTTCTGCATCTAGTCTCCTCGGCGGCGGGACACGTCACAGCACACGACCACACGGGACCAACCTGAAGGACACTCTCCCAGTTTATGTTAATTTCTTTAATTGCAGATAAATTTAAATTAATTGCTGTCAGGGGAGTGTTTTTGTATTTCTGGACTGATTTTTAATTCGTATTTATGAATCTCCTTGTTGGCAGAGAACGTCCTGGAGGTCGGAGGTCGGAGGTTCTTCACCTCATCTAAGGAGTCCATGGATAAGTTTCTTATTCTTCATCTTTCACCTGATTTGGGTCTTTAGGGTTTTTATGAAGTCCACATGAAACTTCTGCTTTAGTGTAATATTTTACATTTTCCTGTTTCATTGGGGTGACCTCTGTCTTTTGCATGAACCAATCAGAAGGCTGCGTCCCTCCATCAACAGATAAGGAGACAGTTTAGTTACAGTTACTCGTCTCGTCTCCCTGCTGTCTTCTCACCACGGCTCACCGGCTAATTTCACTCCTGTCGCGGCAACTGAATGTAATTAACCCCTTCAGTGTAGATTAGACCGAGCGCTCCCTCTTCCTCCGTCCAACCTTGAGGATCACAGGAGCGCAGAGCATCCCCCCACCTCCTCCTCCAGGCTCTCGCTCTCTCATTAGCTAATTGAATGGCTCTGGCCGGCAATGGGAGCAATATGTCGGCTTAACGAGGGAGCCGTTTAGAAGTGATTTGGGAGGCAGAGAGCGTTCTCAGAGGGAACCGAGCCGACCGTAAAAATAAGAGCATTCGGTGGAAACACATTTCAGATGCAGCAGATGACATTCACACTTCTTATAAAGGGATAAAGCCGGAGTGTAATCCCGTCCTTCTTGGCTTTAAGTCCCTTCAAAGAGGGGAGAGGGTGAACTTTACTACAGAGCACAATGCCTGATAAATCCTCCACACCCCAGGTTCCGTCACCTTTGAGTCCAGATTTTCTTTCTCCGTAAATCGCTGAACGTGAACTTTAAACTTGTTTGTACGCAATGTGAATAATGTCACAGCCAAACGGCTTCCCATTATTTGTTATCCTCCTGGTGCATCTTCCCCAGAGAGTAAAGGACAGTTCTGCACATCTACATCCAGCTGAGACATTGTTCTGACTTAACTTTAATCCTGGAGGAGCCAGATTTCAACCTGAACATTAACCAGTAAATGTCACATTAACCCTCTGGAGCCTGAAATCCCGCCAGTATGATAAAATCATCACGTGTTGTGGGTAAAGGTAGAAAAATGAACTATCTGGTCATACTGGCAATGTTGTGAGGGGGGAAGAAGATACCAGCAACTGGCAAGGTAAGAAATAATGTGGTTTAAATCAAAACCCTTCAAATAAGTATGTTTTCCTCCAGATGCAGCTGTGTGGTGTTCCTGCTGTTTTTAATGATGTTTACAGATGTTTTTAAGGCCTTTTAAAGAGATGTTCTCTGCTCATTAACAATGAAAGGGGCTGTTCTTCACATGTTTACTCATTAATTACAGCATGAACGCAGCAGCTCTACCTCCACATCTTCATTCTGCGTCTGTTTAGTGAACTGTGCGTATTAGCAGCGTTTATAAATGTCTTTAACTGAGCAGAAAAGAACCATCGGCTGGTAAAACAACCTCATCTCATGGTCAATTAGCAGCTGCTCCGGAGCTTTCAACCATGAGCTTCCTCTGCACCTCAGCTCGGCCCAAATATCAGGGAGACGTTCACATTTCAGGGGGTGAGAGGTTTCTGCAAACACCACAAGGGACACGATCGTGCAGCCGATGAACATGAACACTAAAGTCCAGCAGCTGAAACTGAAGCGTCTCTGCTCGGGTCCGTTTCACGCAGTCATCATTTCACCGTCCATGTTGATTCCATAGCAAACACACTGGTTGTAGGACACCAGGTCACTGGGTAGAACCAGAACCCTCAGAACTGGACCAGAACATGGAGGAAAGCACTGGTGTGTGTGTGTGTGTGTGTGTGTGTGTGTGTGTGTGTGTGTGTGTGTGTGTGTGTGTGTGTGTGTGTGTCACTGCCACTCTTGCCCAGACAACAGAATCTGAAGGATGAAGTGAGGAAGAGCTGGAGGACGGAGGAGGAAAAAGCAATTAAAGCATCTTCTCTCATCCTCGCTGCTCACCTGGTCTCACGGGACCGAGCGAGCACGTGCACACACACACACACACACACACACACACACACACACACACACACACACACACACACACACACACACACGCAGCACTCGGGGGAGAATGAGCTGATTAGGGGTGTCAGACAGGTTTATTAGGTCTGTGTGGACGTATGTGTGTGTCTGTCAGTGGGCGCCGTCAGACAGCCGCCGCACGGCGAGCGGCACAGCTGGGTCATCGTGTTTATAATTAAGATAAGACTAAGAGGCTGCAGCTATACCTCCTCTATAATTCACATTTTCCTCCTCCTCCTCTTTGTTCGTTCATCGCCTCTTTCCCTCACAGTTTTCCCATCACACCCAGATTTAGTCGTCGCCGATCTCGAATATCAGATCGAAACATGTTTGATATTTACGATAATCGGCTCTGACAGAAACCTGCAAAAGCGAGAGAGCGAACGAGAGAAGAAGAAGACAAAATAAATGTGTACGACTTCTTTTCGCCATCGGTCCTCCTCCATGTTTGTTTTTCTTCTGAAGTAAATCACGCAAGTGCTGCACACTCCAGTTCAGAAGGGGGCAGTAATGAGCCTATAAGTTGAAACTGAGGAAACTTCCTCCAGAGACATCTTCCTTTTCTTTGTCCTCAAGAAAGACGAGAGAACGAGACAATGGGAGGAATAAAGAAAAAGATACTCAGACAAAGAAAAGACAAGAAATGGAGAAAGATAAACAGACAAAACCCAAATATAATAAGAGTAAGACAAAGAAAGAGATAAATAATAATATAAAATATAAAATATGAAATTAAAAGAAATGAAACAGAGAAAAGTACAGAAGGACAAAACACAATAGAAAAAGAAATACAAAATAGGGAAAGAGACGGAAAGACTAAGAAAAGAAAGAGAAACAGGAAATATATGCTAAAATAAAATTAATTCCAATAATATATATATTACAATAAGATATGAACAATATAAAATATCTAAAAACACAATGATATAATATCGAAGAAAGAAAGAAAGTCTGCCTGTATATAAACAGTATGAGTGGAGGAGACAATAGGAACAAAGGATGGAGAGAAGGTAGCGGCTGTGACGGAGCTGGAGGAGGAGGAGGTTCTCTCTCTGGCGCTGGTCTGAAACCATCCATATCTAAATCAGAATCTTAATGGTCCTGAGGAGGAGCTGGACACTGGAAACCAGCAGCAAACCTCAGTGACGTTTCTGATCCTGAAGGAAATGATAATAAGACGTAAAGTCATGTGACACTGAGTGATTGGAATAACGAGGCCGAAGAGAACGAACCAGTCTGAGTTTCTACTCTGATGCTTTTTAATCACATTGTGAGATGAGATGTTTTCTGACATTTTCCCTGATTCACTGAGCATAATTCATGAATCCTGATTAAAATAAAATCAGACACATATTTCTGTGTTGAAGAACGAGTCCATTAGAGAGCAAGGACAACACCTGCAGACATAATGATCACACAATGTTATTCAGACTTTTATACAGCCAGCTAAAAGCTAACAATGCTACGTTAACATGCTCATAATCAACACAGGAGGATTAACCAGGAAACGTTCAGATCCATCATCTGGGAACCAAGAATATCTGAACTGCATTTTGAGCCGATCCACAGAGCAGATGTAACTTCATCCTTAAGTTTGTCTGAAGTGTCACTCGTTACGTCTTTAGAGCGCAGTGCTAGCAGGTGGGCGGAGACAATCCTACCTAACGTCCCCAACGCTGGACTCTACATAACCATCGGTTCAAGATGGTTTTAAAACACAGGTTGTCGTCATGAACCATGTTCAGGTCATAAATGTCCATTTCCTCATTAAGTCTTTAGTCTTATCATTTGTATTCCAGCTAAAAAACACATTTCAGTGCAGTTTCTCTTTAACTGATACTGAAAACTTGTCACGGTGGCAGAAACCATCCCCTGCACATCTGTGATACATCTGTCCATCCAACAGCTGCTCACACATTTCAGTCTGGACCTAAAACATATCCATAAATAGAGAACAGGAAATGCAGCTGGAAACTAGAGCGGCTCTCACAAAGCTCACACCTCAACAGTTCGCTTCTGAAAACACGTTTAAATCCAGTAGATCCAGAATTTAATTTGGATCTGCACCAAATTTCACAACCATATAAACGTCCTGCCACCAAGTTTCCTGGAAGTCTGTCCAGGAGATTTTGCGTAATCCTGCTCACTTAAATGTACAAATGCAGATAATCTTATCTCTATTACTTGGCCTGACACATATTTACTGTAATATCTGATAAACTATCTTTAATTTCATTTTTTTTGGTGGAATCAGAGCGGCACTAAGACCTGGAAACGTAAAGTCCAAGGGATATTGTCGTAAATCCATCCCAGATGCTGATAACATTCATGTATCTTATAAACTGATAGAGACTAATCCCGTCTATTTTTCCAGCCCGGTGGTTTCCAGCCTCGTCGATACACAGATAGTGAACTTTAACACATGCTGGTAAATACACTGGTAAATACACTGGTAAATAAACCCTTTGTATCGGCCTCAAAACCTGCATTTTGTTATCTGATTCAAAACCGGCATGAACTTTAAAATGTGTCTCATTCAGTCGCAGCTTTTTAATTATGGAACGTTAAATCCCTCGTGTTAAACCAGCAGCGGTGGAAGAGTTTAAGGAGCATTTTAATTACACGACAGTTGAATACCTGAACAACCTTTTTGACACCGACGAGACGCAACATGACACAAAGCTCGTATTGTTCACGATGCTCAGACTTCTGTGGACGATGTGTGAAATCAAAGCTTTAAACGAAAACACTCGTTCCATCTAAAGCGCTGGGCGCCGGGATTTCACGCCACAAACATGGCAGGGTTCAAACACGCGAGACACGTAAACGGCGCCGTTTGCCATTGAAGTAGCTTCCCTGCTCACTAATTGGCTCAACTTGTCCACGGTGAGAGCATTCAACGCACATAATTACTGCCGGGGCTTTTCAGCTCCACCACGAAATGGAATTTATGATTGAATGTGATTATTCCCTGGAAGCTCTGCAGCTATTTGACTTTGTCACCTTGATTGCAGGTTTTTTTCTTTCTCTCCTCTCTCCTTCGTTTTACGTCCAGCGCGTAAATCATCCGCCGCTCGCCTCCACAAACAAAGAGGGGCCACAGGAGCACGAGAGGGAGGAGAGGGAGCGTCTCTCCTCCCTCTCGCCTCCTCTTCCTCCCGCTCGCCGCAGCGCACCTCTCAGCCGAGTGATTAATGAAACATGTAACTCATTTATCATCGCTAATGTCACTTTCCTTAAGACCTGATTTTAATGCTGACCTAGTGGGAAAGACATCTCAGTGGAAGAGAGGGGGAAACAGCTTGCAGCACAACCTTGAAATGTCTGTCCCTGTCATATGTGGATGAGTGTGAGAGTGTGCGTGTGTGTGCGTGTGTGTGTTGTGTGTGTGTGTGTGTGTGTGTGTGTGTGTGTGTGTGTGTGTGTGTGTGCGTATTAATGAGGTGATGTTGGACTATTAAAACCATTAGCGCTGAGCTTCCCGTCACAGGGGTTCGTTCGCTCTGCAGCTTTTGATTCACTTCAGAGGTCTCGCATACTCGGAATCTTTCTCCTTACACCCTCATGTGTGTGTGTGTGTGTGTGTGTGTGTGTGTGTGTGTGTGTGTGTGTGTGTGTGTGTGTGTGTGTGTGTGTGTGTGTCCTTATTTACATATACACACACCCCTGAACACACGTATGTTTTGGCCACTTCACAGTCACACCTGCAGTTTCTCAGCATTAATATATTATCCTGACTGTCGCTGCTCAGTCGCTGAATGTAAACGTGTGTTCGGTCTTTACACTTCACAGTTTCTGCTGTCGGTCGTTTTACGTCTCGTTATTCGTGTTATAAAAATCAACGAGCAGAATCTGGAAACTGGCTTCAGTCCTGTATGACCAGCAGGTTCTGCTTTAAGGTCAGAATATAATAAAGAGGATTTTTATGTATTGTCACTCGGGTTGTAACGATTTCCCAAATGCACGGTTTGGTTCATACCTCAGTTTTGGGAACAACCAAACTGTTCCCACACTCACTTTAATGTTCCCTGTGGGTCGTTTCCTGTCTGTTATGCATATTGAGCTAATTAAATTGGCTTTAAATTAAGGTCCGATCATAGTTGTACAGTTATTGTGACTTAGATTCAAGTGTCTGTATTGTCATATGTAAAGTAAAAACAGGGTTTGCACAACACACAATGAAATACAAAAATATGCTCAAAAACAGAAATAAGGATTAAACATAAAAATATAAGAGGTTAATTTAACAGAAATATACATAACAACAAACACAGAGTAGGGCTGTGAGGATTCAAACTGTGCTCTTGATTCACACCTTCATGTAATTTCATTTCTAATTGACAATGATTCTTCTGCATCAAAACAAGCACTGCTAATTAATCCCAAAGAATTGACGGACCCCCTCATGCTACATGTGATGTTCTACCACATGAGGCAGAGAAGCAGAAAACGACCAATGAAACAGAGCGAGTGGAAGACGACGACAAGCGAGGAAGAGAAAAGCAGAGAAATGTTTGCATGAAGAAGAAATGTGAAAAAACTCAATCAATCAATTCAGAACAAGATAAAAGTCTTAGTTTATCCAGATTCGTGCAGGATCAGCCCCTGTGACATCGCCCCCTGCAGACCACGATGCCTGAATGCAGTTTCCTGACAAGTTGTTGAAATAGTTCGCTCCAAAGTTGGAGGACATCCACAAATCTGCACCTCTGCAGCAGCATGAGCTTAAAACCCGTCTGGACCCCACGATGGAAACTGAGCCCCTGACTCTAAACGTTGATTCAACTGAATATCGATCAAAGTTGTTCAGATGTGTTAAAAACCCAGAGTATGTGCAGTGACGTGTCGAATCAGATGCAGTGAAGTGTTGAGGTGACGTGTTGAGGTGACGTGTTCATGTGGCTGCCTCCCAGTGGTGCTCACTGGTGATGGGATCCTGGTAAATGGACAAAGAGAGAGAAGAGAAAGTGACAGTGTGTGAACTGTCACCTCACTCTCCTTCTTTCTCTCCGCTTCATTCCCTCGCTCTCTCCCTCTCCCTCCCTCTCGCTCTCTCCCTTCAGTAACCGATTTGTCTCGCTCTCTTCTCCTTCACCCCCCCCCCACCTGCCTGTGTGTTTCTCTGGTTATTAACCTGCTGTCAGCGGGAGGTTGGGCTCCATCCATTAACCCTGAGCACCTCTGGGCCCCTGGAAACCTTCCGTATACACACACACACACACACACACACACACACACACAGACACACACACACACACACACACACACACACACACACACACACACACACACACACACACACACACACACACACACACACACACACACACACACACACGGGGCCACAGGAAGCCTTGTGGTACATACTCGGCCCTGATGGACGGCATCGCCTGCATCACTGAGGTCAGTGTCCAGATGCTCGTGTGTCGTAAAACACACATGGTACAGTACAGACTGCACGTACATTACACAAAGACACTGATGCATTTATGCATGTTCTCTACGGGGCCGGGAGAGGGCGGCCATTTTCTTTACTGCAACAAATAAAATGTATTGAAACCAAGAGGACGAATAAAATCTCCTGGTATCTTTTTAAGTTTAGATTAAAGAACTTAGATTAACTAATAGTGTCTTGACACTTTCTCCTCTTAATTGAACAAAGGAGCTGTAGATGTCCACACACACACACACACACACACACACACACACACACACACACACACACACACACACACACACACACACACACACACACACACACACACACAAACACTGTGTTACTAACAGCACATTTACACATACAGACAGATGTCGGCTGTTATAAACGACCATAACACTTTTACTGCCCTCACATCAAGAGCCACACACACACACACAGACACACACACACACACACACACACACACACACACACACACACACACACACACACACACACACACACACACACACACACACACACACACACTCAAGTGCCCTTGTCTCTGTGAGAGAAAGACCTGAAGGTCAAGTGACATGAGGCTGAGAGAAGTTACCACCTGACGATTCTCCGCCCTCAGCAGCGGCTCAGAACCATGAAGAGTCGGGAGGAAGCAAATCAAATGTGTGTATTTGTTCATAATAAGCAGATGAAATCCTCATAAAACCTGTTTTAAATGTCCAGTCAAAGAAGACGTTTGTATCCAGATGTTCCTGATGCACTTCACAAGGGGACACACTTGAACTTGGAGCTTTTATAATCACAAGCTAACCAAGTGAATGTCTGAACCAATTTGAAGAGATACCCACCAGGCGCTCATGAGATATCATGTTCATGAGAGTGGGATGGATGGGATGGATGGATGGATGGGGATGGATGGAGTGGATGGAGGGATGGATGGATGGATGGATGGGGGATGGACAGAGGGATGGATGGATGGATGGATGGAGGGATGGATGGAGGGATGGATGGATGGAGGGATGGATGGATGGATGGATGGATGGATGGATGGATGGATGGATGGATGGATGGATGGATGGATGGATGGAGGGATGGATGGAGGGATGGATGGATGGAGGGATGGATGGAGGGATGGATGGATGGAGGGATGGATGGAGGATGGATGGATGGATGGATGGATGGATGGAGGGATGGATGGATGGAGGGATGGATGGAGGGATGGATGGATGGAGGGATGGAGGGATGGAGGGATGGATGGATGGAGGGATGGATGGATGGATGGACAGACAGAGGGAGGGACAACTAGAAAAACATATTTATGCCTCTGGTCACGTCTGTCGTGAGCCCTGAGGCATAAAAAGAGAGGAAGAGAGAGCGAGCCGGGCGAGAGGGGACAAAGAGACGGACCGGGGGAAAACATCACAGGATGGAGAGCAGAGAGCAAACACACTGTGAGAAGACAAACAGAGCTGAGTGATACCGGAGACATTAAATAAAACTCTATTCATAATGTGGGATATTGAAAATGTGGCCGTATGAGAGTCGCATCTGCAGAACCAGTCTGACAACAAACAACTGATCTGTGACGGGATCCGTTCGTCTTCAGACTCTTGACATCGATCTGCAGCATTAAAAACAACCGAAGCTTTAATCTGACACGACGAGGAGGACGCAGGTAAAGAGACAAAGTCACTCTATTGTCTATGTGCAGGACATAGACGGGATCGAGAGGCTGTTCTCTCTGATCCCCGGTGTCAACATATAATCAGACAGAACATATAAGTACTGAAAACATACATTTTAAAATATGTTGTGATCGTTAACGGAAGAATCCACTTTGGAAAGGATCACTCAAACCACAAGTAACCATATATGGAGGGGCAGGGGGTGGAGCCTGACTGCACCTGCCACCTGCACCCATTGGACGGTACTACCTGTCAATCACACTGTGGTATCCACCCCCCCACTACATCCGGTGCTTTATGGTCTGTTTGACTCTAAATGATCATAATTCACTAAATGAACATCAGCTGTTTGAAGAAGACTTGAAACTAGAGACTGAGACATAAACTCCTGAATGTTTACTGACGTTATAACGTGAGAAGTCACTTTCTATAGACTTCTATAGAAACTACCAGAGGAGTCGCCCCCTGCTGGTCACTACACAGAACACAGGTTTTTACTACCGCACTACGTTCACTTTCGCAGATCTCCTTTGGGAGGGGGTGTCATCGTGGGTCCGTCAAAACACATCCATCAGTGTCTTTACTCTCTGCCTCTTCAGGGGGTCCAGATTTTATACTAACCCCAAACACCCCGATGAGTGTTGTTACTAGTTTAACACAAAGTTCAGATCGTTCCCACTTGTCTCAAATTAGGCTTATTGGAGATGTTAATATTAACCTAAAGAATCATTTATTCTGCCTTCACGTACAAAAAGAGGTTCGTCCATTTAAAACTATGTAACAGGTCACTGCCCACATACGTCCTTTATGTCGCCCTGGTGGTTACACAACTCTTCCACTAGAGGGCAGCGCAGAGTCCAGAGATAACAGAAGGTCGTGATAACGTTTCTCTTAAGAAGGAATCTGTGCAAAGTGACATCATAAAGACGCCTGCAGTTTCTTACTAACTCGCAAAGTTACACCATTGTTTATATTTCTTCCTTGTGTCCTATGGTTGGCTATTGGCTACACTGCCCCCCCCCCATGATTTCCGGTGGTACTGCTCCATTTCGTTTGTTTCGTCTACTGTATACCCGAAAGTCTTCACCGGACCAAAATGCACAAATACAGACTAAATGAACGCAGAGTATGGACAGAAGGTCTCGTCTGTTTTCATATCTAACGATGAGCATTAAAGTAAAAGAGTGTAACAGCTGCACAAAGTGTCCGAGGAGCCGATAGGATATTAAAGTTCTAATATTGTGTCATGTTATCTCCGATTCAGAAAACTGCTCAGAGCTACAACCCTTCACTGTGACTGTCCTCTCTATCACACACACACACACACACACACACACACACACACACACACACACACACACACACACACACACACACACACACACACACACACAGGTATGAACACAGACCTTGAGGGAGTGTGACCACCTCTCTGTCTCTGAGGTGAACAGACAGTGAAGGGTTGTGTGTGTGGACGTCTGCCAGTGTCTCTGGGAGCAGGAGACCTCGGACATCAAACATTTATGGCGGCCGGCCGCGGCGTCGGGACCCACACGTGTGACAGAGGCAGGGCGAAGCGTCGGGGGGGGAGCAGCATGAAAAATGGATGAACATCCAGAGAAAAGGGACCATCTATTCTGAGAAGGAGATAAGGAGGCCAGGAGGAGGTGGAGGTGGGCCGGGGGGTGATCGCCTCGTGTGTGTCTGTGTGTAGTGTGTAGTGTGTGTGTGTGAGAGGATGTGAGTTGTCTACCCTGGTGAGATCCATCTGGGAGTTTCAGACCTCTTGGAGTCAGAGGACGATGCTGCAGACTGAGGTCACAGTGCTGGTGGCAGAGACGTTTCCGTGGCTACGAGCTGAGGGTCTCATTCTTTATTTTTGATTCTTTAATCTTTATTCAGACACGACCTCTTTCATCGTCGGCCTTTGTGAAAACGTGTAACATGTTTCTGAGCATCTGCTTCAATGAGGTGACGTAAAGTCGAGTAAAACTACAACCATGACTTGAGAACTACAACTCCCATGACCTTTGACACTGGCTGAAGATCCTGACATGTTGTTGATCAGAACTAAAATAAACATCAATACAAACATGGTGAATGGTTTGTATTTGTACTTATAGTCACATTCGTTCACACACAGATTATTCACATCAGGCCCAAGGACACTTCAGAAACTAGTGAAGCCGGGGATTGAACCACCAACCCTCTGGCTGTTGGTTAGTTGACTGAGATGTGAGTGTCCCTGACACTATAAGGTACCAGCGACCTCTGACCTTTGACCATCAAAATCAAATCAATTTATCCTCGAGTCCAACTGAACGTTTGCACCAAATTTGAAAACATTTCCTCGAGGTGTTCCTGAGATGTCGTGTTCACAAGGATGAGACGGACGGACCCACGGACAACCAGAGAACCTCCAGAGAACCTCCAGAGACCTCCGATCAGCAGCGTGGAGACATAACAACACCAAGTAGGAAGCAGTTACTCTCTGACTCAGTGTTTACAGCAGCACAGATAATGTCACACAGTGTGTTTGGAGATTACAGTTTGATTGATGCCCATCACCGTGTGTCTTATGTCCAGGGTACTCAGAGGTAATGGTGACTGAGGCTCATGGGAACTGTAGTACTGAGGGCGGAGTAGTAATATTTTTATAGGTTGGTCGAAGCAACGCTGCCGTGTTTTATTACACCGGAGCTTTTTCCACAAGCGGCACATGAAGCCGAGTGTAGAGTTCAGTCGACCTCCAGAGGAGCTGCAGGTTCATAAACCAGCTCCGGAGTCGCCTGCAGACGTCTCATCATCTGCTGCCACTTTACGTTTCATGCTTGGGGGCCGAGCAGGAGCACGATGCACTGTGGGAAAAGCTGAGGAGGCGCAGGTGAAGGGAGAAGGTAACGAGGGGGGGGAGGAGGGAGGAGGAGGCAGAGCTAAGTGGCGTTGATGAGGAGAAGAAGGATCCGGAGAGAGAGACTCGCTCGGTGGTGAGATAAGGAAACGGAGCTGTGTGTGTGTGTGTGTGTGTGTGTGTGTGTGTGTGTGTGTGTGTGTGTGTGTGTGTGTGTGTGTGTGTGTGTGTGTGTGTGTGTGTGTGTGCAATTAGTGTTATCAGGTCTGCAGCTCCTGAGACTGTTTAACTGACACCTCCAGGTCGTTGAGGGTGGGGGGGGGTAGTTTCAGGGGTGTTGTGTTACCGTCTCACATTCAGAACGACTCCTCCATCGTTTCTGTTTGTTGTCGGTTATATTCTGAAAGAGCTGTTGTTTGGTCATTTGGGGGAAACAAACTGAAGCAGGAGACAGGAAGTGACACAAAGACGAATGTGTCTGCTGCTTTGAGCCTCGTCCACAAACTGTCCTGAACGAGACGTCTCTCCTGAAAACTCACTTACACAGTTTGTAACCAAGATTCTGACATGAATGGAATTTGTTCTTAGAGAATCTACACACACTCAAGTAAACTCTTACACACACACACACTTACACACACACTCACACACTCTTACACACACACTTACACACTCTTACACACACACTAGACTACTGACATCAGCATCTTAAATTCTACCGTTGAATAATAGGATTTAAATTACCATAATATCTTATATTTCATAATATATTGCTGCTGTGTGGATCTTTCAAGCTTACAATTAATCTCCAGAGAGAAACTATTCACTTTAAAGACGGGTTTCACTGCATATTGATATATTACAAAGTGTTTCAGGGATGTTGGGCACACGGACACGTTGAAGAGGGGAACACCCACTCAGCCTCAGATCTCACACGCTGGTGTTTACATGTTAAACCTGCAGCTTCTGGTTGAAATGCTCCGTTCCAGTGAAGATGAGAAACAAACCAAGAGATTCGTCTGGTTCCAGATTAGAGATGAGAGAAAGTCTCAGGTCGCATGTTTCTGTCTGAACCCGACTGAGCCGCAGAGAAAACACACTCAATGTAATATGGTATGAGGATTCATCAGGGTAAGAACACGTCATGAATCTGTAGAGGTTCCTCAGGAACATTCTTCAGAACAAATTTAGGAAAAGCACTGAAGAGAATTGAGGCCTAAAGACAATAAACTTCACTTCTGTGCAGTGACGGATGATTCACGTTCAGATTTGACTCCAAATAACGAGGCTGAGATAAACTGCCTGTTTACATGAGTCCCACTGTTTCAGTTTCCTGCTGCGTTCTTCATGCAGACAAAACATCTATTTGTTAAATGACTTAAAAAAACATGTGGATGTTCCTGTATTTTCAGTTTCACATCATTATAAATAAAGAATATTTGGTGCATTGACCAAATCAAAGTTTTAAAGACGCCACAGTCGCCTCCAGTGAGTAAACCATAACCAATCATGAGCCTCGCAGCTTGAAATCACATTAACGCACCGAGGCATGAATTTATATGTATTTTTATTTCCTACATTGGCTGAACGAGGCTCGAACAAACATGAAAGTCTCTGTGGACACGATCTGCCCTTCCTATATGTGTAACTTTCAAAAGACGCTCATGCAAACGTGCGTGTGTATCATCAGTTGTTGCATGTATGTATGTACAGTATGTGTGTGTGTGTGTGTGTGTGTGTGTGTGTGTGTGTGTGTGTGTGTGTGTGTGTGTGTGTGTGTGTGTGTACAGTAAGTGTATATTTGTGTTGCTGTATAACTGTAGGCCAGTCCCTGCAGCTGAGCCCTCGTCTCAGCGGGTTTCTCTCGACGCCTAAAAGATGCAAACGGCCCCTGAAGAGCCTGTAACATTGATATTTAGACACGTATAGATTTTTACCATTAATGTTTCATAAAGTGTCACAAGGACAAGAATAATATCAACAGCCTCGTTCCTTTAACTAAATAATATCACAACCTGTCACAGGGACGTCATCCTACAGTACTATTATATTATTTTATTATTATCATTATTATGTATCTTTCTGTTGCTGAAGAGCAAAGATCAGCAGAGGAAGCGTGAGATGAAGAGTAGAGAGATGACAAACTGGAGACATACGAGGAAGAGGAGGAGGAAGATGACAGGTTAGAAGGTAAAGACGTTTATACGTGGACAAGTAACAGGCCTTACATGATTGCACGTATACGTACACAAACACACACGCTCACACAAACACACACGCTCACACAAACACACACGCTCACACAAACACACACGCTCACACATGCACGCACGCTTGTCACCTTTCTTGACATCAAACCCACAGGGACACCACATAGTGGACGTCTCTGAGATTAATGTGTGTGTCCATGGCCACGGCTGTGCCTTATTTACATACATATTAAATATATACAAAGTAGCACAAACACACACACACACACACACACACACACACACACACACACACACACACACACACACACACACACACACACACAGCTCGTAGTCAGTCAGAGTTTCAGAAGGTGCTTTTCAGAAAAATGTCTAATATGAGTTTGACATTCATGCTGCATCCTGTTTAAACACGTGTGTGTGTGTGTGTGTGTGTGTGTGTGTGTGTGTGTGTGTGTGTGTGTGTGTGTGTGTGTGTGTGTGTGTGTGTGTGTGTGTGTGTGTGTGTGTGTGTGTGTGTGTGTGTGTGACAGGTGTCCCTGCCTGAGATAAACCACTAATAACTTCAGACTCTGTAGCTTATCTGTTTATAAAAGCTGTGGATGCTAATACACGGACACATGACACAGGCTGACGGGCTGATAAGACGTCACACCGCCGCCCTTCTGGAGAAAAAAGATTAAAAAAACAAACGCTATGAATATGAATAAGTTGCTCTGAGCTCTCACTTCCTGTGTCTCCAGGTTTCACACAGAGAAATGAGGTCTGGATTGTTTCCACTTCGACCGGTGACTCAGATCAATGGTCGACACACGTGAGTTAGTTGTAAACTGCAGACGCATTAAAAACAGGTGAAAGGAGGCGGAGCCGTCCTCTGATGGTCGACGTGCGTCAGTCGGACTCAGCAGATTCTGATCGTGCTGTGATAATTCGTGGATTTAGTGACTTCATTCCAGATCTTCACTGAGTTTTCTTCCACTGATGGAGAAGAGGAAACGTGACGAGGGTCGGTGTTCGTCACCGTCTCTCAAACATCAGGCAGAAAAGCTGATAGAGATAATTTAGGATAATCTGTTTACACTGCAGAAGGTTAAAGCTAATCTCTTTATATGATGTGAAGGATGTAGGTGGTCTCACATCGTCCAATCAGCAGCAGCAACATGTCTCACTTTGTTTGATGGATGAAGTTCATCCTAAAGCTCGGGGAGTTCACAGCTGCAACAATATCAACGGTGCCACAGTTCCACAGTTTATATCAAACATCTCAAAGTATTTAAAGTCCTCAAGGATTTTGTTTAGATATCAAATTTTCTTTTCACGTCATTCAAACGCTGATAAAGAAAAAGGTCAGAGGTCGATTGCAATGACTCACAGACTGAATAGACGTCACATGTAATTCTGATGAAAAGAGAGAACAGAACATCTTAAAGTCGACAAGGTCAAAACCTGACAGTTAATGAGCAGCACAGAGGTGTGAATAGAGCTGACACACAAACAGAGACACAACAAGGACACACAACAAGGACAGAGAGGGAAACAAGACACAACGATGAAGCTGTGGAATCAAAGTGGAATTCATGAAAATAACATTACGCTCGATAATGAACGATGAATGAATCTGTTAATTATATATTTTATATTTATTGACCTTTCACATTCTTTTTTAAACGCTTTTTTGCAGCATGAATCTTTAATTAAAAATTTTAATATCATTCAGATTTGTGATAGTGTTCGTGCTAAAATAATTAAAATCATGTTTCTGTTTCTCTGTTCACATGAACATGATTAATAAGTATTTAAATTAGATATTATTGTTTGTACTTCACATTTAAATGTATAAGAAGAATTTAATTAGTATATTAAACCTACTCTGTTGTGTTTTCATCAGTGTATTTGTGCACTTGTCACTTTGGCCTAAAGCAATGGGACCACTGGGCGTCCCCTCAGCCCCCTGTCAGCGTTGCAGTGTCAGCCCTCGACCTGCATCAGCAGCTTTTATAAATAGAGCTTCATTCATCAATCCAATCATTGATCCAATTAGAACAGCAACAGCAGCCGAGCGGCAGGAAAACCAGGAACTGGGCACTGATGACGGGAGTGTGTGTGTGTGTGTGTGTGTGTGTGTGTGTGTGTGTGTGTGTGTGTGTGTGTGTGTGTGTGTCTGTGTGTGTGTGTGTGTGTGTGTGTGTGTGCGTGTGTAGGGAGGATATTGTGGGATGCGCAAGTGTGATAAACCGGGATTTTCAGAGGTTTAGCTCAGTGCTAATACGTCGCTATCACAGACAGATGAGAAATACTAATCTCAGGTGAGTGAGTGTGTGTGTGTGTGTGTGTGTGTGTGTGTGTGTGTGTGTGTGTGTGTGTGTGGTGTAACTGATTGTTACCAACAAACACTTCTTTCCTCTGGTTTTAAATATTTTATACTTAAAACAAAAACAAAGGAATTATTATAGAAACTCTGAATAATTATTATTCTGATAAAAAAAGATTCTATTTGAAACTGCGTGTTATATTTCTGGACGTTTGAGTTTTCTGAATTTGTTAAAATTCGAAGCTTGTGAAACACACTCATTGGGTTTGATTGACAGGGTCAGAGAGGTTAATGAACATGTAATAATGTTCCAGGCTTCAGTTTGACAGACTCGGACAGATTCTGACTCCTCGCGTGCGACGAGGTGTCGACACTTAAAGAGAGATAAAGATTAATGTGATAAGGACCACGGGATTAACATTAGGACGATTAGGTCCAGATTAGGACGCATGCAGCAGCGAGAGGAGGAGGGAGGAGAATCCAGGTTAGTGAGAGTTTAACTAACTTCTTGTGATGCAGCAGCAGCTTGTTCGAACTGAGGCTGAACATCCTCAGGTTTCCTTCATCATCTCAGTTCGAGTCATGAGGAGACGTTTGGGCCTTGAACAGGTTACAAGCTGAGTGCATCAAACGGGGGGGGAGGACGACTGGAGTCATGCACAAACTGTGACGGCAAAACCTGACTCGACTTTTAATATTCAGGACAATTCCCACCATCGCTGCAGCATCATCCTGTTTCTAACGTTTCTTCTCGTGTTTGAATTCTCTTACGATCCCTCAAAGGGTTTTTAAATCGCTCCCCCCACCCTCAAAATCACATCCCTCTCTTCCCCTGAAGACATTTGTGGAAGCAACATGGTGGGAATCTGCCGCTGTGATTAAACAATAAAAAGAGAGAGAGAGAGGATTTGGCTTCCTTCGTGTGTTCGCCTGTGAAAGTTCTCTGATTTCAATAAGAGACGAAAGAGGGAGGCAGAGAAATCCTCTGGGTCCAAGTTCTTCTAAATATATACGACAAAACCCGATCACGCTGCCATCCTCCGTCTTTCCCACAGGCTTAACACACCACACACCACACACACACTTTCAAACCCGTCCTACTCCTGGAATCCCCCCCGCCTGCTGTTCCATGTACCCAAACCCCCTGGATCTCTCCAGCGCTGCAGGAGCGAGCCAGAGATTCTGCCTTTGATCTTTTCCTCTTTTCTCCTCCTGCAGCCAAGTTCTTTTTTTGGGCAGAAAAGCTCCTGCTGCTGCTGCGAGATCCAGGGACAAGCTGCCTTTAGTCACCAAAGACCACAGAGTGTGTGTCTGTGTGCATGTGTGTGTGTGTGTGTGTGTGTGTGTGTGTGTGTGTGTGTGTGCGTGTGTGTGTGTTTGCGTGTGCATGTGTGTGCGTGTGCAAGCAATGGAGGAAGAGCGAGCTGCAGGAACACATAAAGATAATTATTAGGGCAGGAAACGGAGAAACAAAGAGGTTACATAACTCGTCAAAGCTGGAAGAACGACGAGCTGCAGCGGGGGGGAGGAGGAGGAGGAGGAGGAGGAGGAGGAGGAGGAGGAGGAGGAGAGTTTTAAAAGTCAGAGACGAAACGGGTGATTAAAAATGAATGTGAGGAAGAAGAGGAGGATGAAGAGAGCGCCAACGATACGGAAAAAAAAATGTTTCTCATGAATTCACTTTGTAAAAGAGGCCGAAAGAAAATCTGTTGAAAAGCAACGAAAGGCGAAGCCGAGAGAAAGATATTTATATTATAATATAATATTTATATGAGCTGCACGAACGATGCTTTGTGTTTTAAAGTGGAACATGTTTCTACGTGCTGTTTGAACAGTGCTGCATGAAGTGAGAACACAGAGACACTCTGAGGTTGGATTTCATGTAACGAGCAGTTCTGCAGACAGGAAGGTGATGAAGGAGGTGGTGGAGACCAAAGCAGAGACAAAAGGAAACTCTGTGCTAACATTCATTAAACTGATGATAGTGGAGCTCTGTGTCTCAGGATCAGGTCTCACGAACATTTTACCACTAATCCTGATTATGCGATGGATTTGCTAATGTTTCCACAAGAGGACGTGAAACAGGGCTAATTTAAATTTAACATTCATTTTAAACTGCTGTGAATAATGATAATAGTTTAATACATTAATAGATCTGATCTGATCATCATCTATCTGAAGTATTTTAGTGTATTATGAATTATATTTTGAGCACAAAATCAATAAAACACACAAAAATATCAAAGCTGAAGGTGAATGATAAAATGTGTATTTTATATTTTTTGTTAAGTATTTGCTTTTCAGTTGTTTAACCTATGCAAACTGTATAAATATTATTATTTATATATTATCATTATTCAAACTTTCTATAGATACCATAATGTTATCATAATTATTTCAGCCATGATAATAGTTTATCAAAAATGCGATAATGTAAAAGTCCTAATTATCAGGACACATTTCCACTGATGGAATGTGTCAGATTAATGTACAATGAGCAGGTGGAGCTACTGGTTTAACCAACTTAATATATAACAATGTACATAACATATAATATATTTTATGAGATGATCATATATGCTCTTCTAAAATATGAAAATGCTAAATAACTGTTAACTGTTCTGAATAAAAACAATAAAGTGATAAACTGTGGTGGAGAGAGGAGACAGAAAGTGTGTAGGTTGAACATCTCGAGCAGAAGTTGGTGGAAGACGTAATCCTCTGGTCTCTTCCCACTCACTGACTGGTTAATGACAGTTATTTCACCCTGCAGCGATCAGGCTCTGGCACTTTATCACCGCGCTCGCTCTGTGACAATGATTGCACCGAGCAGCGCCTCACAAATCCCCGCGCTCCTTTTCTCACGCTTCCACCGGCTCCCACTTGCTTACTCCGGTAATTGACAGCAACTGGTCCTTTGTGGAGAGCGTTACGAGTCCGTGATGAGCTCCTCGCACCTGGATCCTCTCTAATACCCTCCTCATTCTCTTTGTGCCTCTCTGCTGCCTGGCTCTAATGGCAGCGACGTGGCTTTTTACAGGGCTCTCTGACAAAGGGGGGGGGGGATGGAGCCCTCAACTGGCTCTGGATTTGCAGAGATTTAGCGTTTTCTGGTTTTATACGAGCGCGGCGCTGCCAGGCCTGTCATCAAGCCCCATGAAGGGCGCCCCTCCCTGGGCAGGAAGCTGTCAGGTTTCCGTCCCGAGTCATCGGGGGCACAGAGGAGAAACTCGCAAGCATCCATTTGAGAATCAGGCGCAGATCAAGAGCTCTGAAAGATGGTTTTGCAGAAAGATTTACAACTGAGGAAACATGATGAGTGTGTGAGCGAGCGAGACAAATGGAGGCTTCTTCTCGGGGGTTAAGAGTTGAGGAGAATCAGATGGTTCGTGGTCTAACAGACGCCAGATAATACGACTGATTTCTCCATTTCTGGAATCGAGTCCAACAGATAATTTTTCCTATGATGGAGAAAAAGGCAGAATTACGAACAAAAGAAGCAGCAGAGAGAGAATGAAGAGGGAGCGGAGGAGGATGGGGGGTTGCTTTAAAAGAAGCAGAGTAATGAAATGATAAATGGGAGGAATAAATTGCCAAATGCAAGATGTATAACAAAATTTTCCAGCGAGGAGAGCGGAGAGAAGCTGGGGCTGAGATTAGATAAGAGGGCGAGGGAGGAATGGAGGAGAACAAGATAAATGAGGAAGAGATTGTTTTAGAGGTAATGGTGTAGTGAAGTGGTGTTTTATTAAATGAGAAAAGTAAGTGATGGAGGGAGTGTTCGGGGCGTGAGTGGATAACACGAGGCCGATCACTTCAGGATGTGTGTGTACAGACGTCCGTGTGTCCTGGAACTGAGTGTAATCAAATCTCTAATGGGGCGGTGGGCGGGCGCACAGCAGGAGATGCATGGGTCGCCTAATTCAGGGTGACAAACACACACAATGAGAGACACTCACACAGACTAACACACACACACACACACACAGAGAGAGAGACACTCACACAGACTAACACACACACACACACACACACACAGAGAGACACTCACACAGACTAACACACACACACACACACACAAAAAGAGCCGAGTGCATTGAGGTAAATTGCACGTTCGTTTAAACCTAATATTTAGCTTGTGCACGGAGAGAGCGCCCGGTGCTATTTTTGCTGCACCGAGTTTTCTTTGTAGAGAGGAAATAAGCAAACAGCCCCCGCTGAGCGAGGAGACAGAAAATGGGTTAAAGAAAGAAACCCAAGGCGGGACTGAATAATTAGCAGAGGAGAGGAAGAGAGAGAGAGAGAGAGAGAGAGAGAGAGAGAGAGAGAGAGAGAGAGAGAGAGAGAGAGAGAGAGAGAGGGAGAAATGAGGTCAGATCACACAGAACCAGAGATGATGGAGATGTGACGGAGAGGAAGTGGGGGGGGGGGAAACGTCCATCAGTCTGCGGAGCTTCTGATTCACATCCTGGGATTTTCTGGGGAATCCTCAGTAGAATCTGGATTCAGAGCTCGTGTACAAACGAAGCCGCCTCATTAACACTGAGACAAAAGTGACGCAGCTAAACACACAGGTCAGAATGTCTCATTTATCTGATTGAACCACTTGTTGAACCGTCAACAGGTTGAGCTGTGATGAGTCTTCATCTAAATCACAAAGTCACACCAGGGATTAAGGGTTCGAGAAAAAGACGGGTGAGGTTTAATATCTGTATTCAGTCCAGAGACGTTTAATTACCACTGTTTATTGATTGTGGAACATGGTCTGATAATGAGGATAAACTGATTGTATTCAGTAAATGTGTTTGATGGAGTCTGAGCTGGTTTCATCTCTGCCTGTGTGGCCGAGAACAGACGAGTGTGGGAACCACTGAAGTTACTGATATACATAAAGTCCCATCAGGGGATGAGACTCACGGGTAGAACGTCATGATGATGAAGGTTATTTGCTTTGTATTAGCTCACCACACGGGTTGTACCTGCACTCACACTGAAAAGTCATCCAATATTCATCTACACTGGTTCAAACCAGAGCGCCGCCGAGGCCGCTGGGAAGATGAGGGGATGACAGGGAGAGAGAGAGAGAGAGAGAGAGAGAGAGAGAGAGAGAGAGAGAGAGGACTAAATGACATTGAGACAAGAAGAAAGAGAACGATGGAGCGGAGGAACCACAGAGCCAGACTTCACTGGACCCGGCGAGGCGAGGCGGGCGTGCACGTGCGTTTGAGGGCGTGTCAGAGGTGGCGTGGTGAGTTCAGGGGCAGTTCAGCTCTGCCCTGGAGTGCAGCGGCAGAGCCTTTAAATTAAGTTAATAGGGAAAAAGGAGAAGATGAGATCAGAACAAAGTCCGTGGAGACAGAGAGGAGAGAGAAGAGGAATAACTAATGACCGGATGGTAAATATGTCTCTCATCTGTGAGCGCTTCCATTAAAAAAACATTAGAGCGTCTCCACAGAATGTAACTTTTCATCTATAATTATATCTCTGCTCCCCGCACGCTGCAGATCTACAGATGGAGCTGCTTCGTTTCAGGAGCTGTTACAGCCTCTTCACGCTGCTGCGAACCTTTTCTCTTCTCAGGTGAAAATAAGTAGAAAGTTTGTACAGGAAACGGCACATTACAGCCGAACAAAGACAGTAAACACAGGTTTGATCTGTGAGCTCAGGATCCAGGGACAGACTGAGATGAAGGGGACGTTTTCACAGAACGATTCTCTTAGATGTGTAAAAGAGGAACGTTCCACTAAAGAGATAAAACCTTCCCTCACTTCTTTTCTTACTCGTCTCGTCAGGAGCTTCTGCACAAATCGTCCAGTTGGTCAGTTTGTAAACAAATTTAGTTTTTGTCAAAGGTCCGAATCGTATTTTCTGGTGTGTTAGGAATAAGTCTGAGAGGAAGGGATATTCAACACCTCACCACGAGACAGAGTTATTATAAATGTACCACTTGTTTGGGTTCATGCTTCTAGAAAGAGTTCATATTAATAAGTAAGGTGTTCAGTGAGGAGCGTGTTCACACCACGTCACATATCTGCTGATTAATGCACTAATTAGTAGAATTAATGAGCTTGTTAGAATAACTGGTTAATAGATGACGGTGGATGTGTGAGGACATCAGTCAGAAAACAGCTGAGAGTCATTAAACTTCCATAAAGACGTCGTGTCTCCGCAGTGTGACAGAGGAAATAATGACACACACACACACACACACACACACACCTGGCGCCGTGTGAAGCCGCGCAGTGTGACCGGGAAACGGCAACGCAAGGAGTTTCAAAGGCCAACGGGAAAATGTTTCCACTCAAACCACAGACGTGGCAGGAACGAGGAACAATGGACGGAGGAGCGGAGAAAGAGAAAAGCAATTGGGAGCAAAACGCTGACGTTCCAAACGAAACAGGTTCTGCCACAAAGCATCAGCTGTGTTTATGTTTGGGTTTTCACACACACACACACACACACACACACACAGCACACACACACACACACACACACACACACACACACACACACACACACACACACACACACACACACACACACACACAGATTCCACTGACGCTGCACAAGTGTCACGGTGAGATTCTCACAGCCTCTACATGTTTCAAGTCAAATACACAAAACACTGATTATTAAAAAGCTCAGTAGACATGAATAAAGGTCACTGTTCTGTATTTGAACATAAATACAGGAAAGTAAAATGTGTCCAAAATACAGGGAACTAATTATTATTTTCACGATCTATTAATTTGCGTATTAATTTCACAATCCATAGTTTCATTGTTCAGGTGATAAAGTTCACAGGAAATGTCTTCGCTCAGCTTCAGGTGACGTCTTCAGGTGTTTTGTCCAAACCTCATGATTTAAAGGACCATTTGTCTTTGAGAGACTGAAAACAACAATTTGTCCAGAAGTTTTGGTTGAAATTCTATTTGTAAGATTAGTCAGTTAAACAAATATTTATATGGTTAAATAGTTTCCTTTCTATTGACTGATTAATGAAGTTATTGCTGCACTTTTGTTGAAAATGTGATGATTAATAATTAAACATTTAATAACTTGACTGACAGTCAGAGCTCAGACCTCCACCACAGTCTCCTTATGAAGCCACATTTTAATTGACTCCCTCTGCACCAGAGTCAGAGTTAATCAGATGCATGAGGCACATCTCCCCAGAACCTGTGTGAGCATCAGGCTGTTTCAGGTCCACTTCCTGTGGCTGCAGCCGGCGAGGGATCACAAGTCAGCCCAGATGATTAAAATGATATTAAAATAATATAATCAGCATAATGTAGCAGTGAGGATCAGCATGAATGACATGGGAATCAAATCCATCTGCTGCGCGGTGACACCACGCTGCCCCCCGTCACACATCACTGCTGCAGGTTTGTCTGGACGTCCTGACGGAGCAGGACGACACAGATCTGCCCCGGGACACTCATTTGTCTTTTTAGACATCAAACAAAGACCTTCTCCTCTCGGGTCTGCAGACACACAGACACACACACAGACACACACACAGACACAGACACACACACACAAACACACACACACACACGGGACGACCTACTGGACACACCTGAAAGACTCTGATGTCACAGTGGACGGGAGATGAATGTTTGGAGGAGGATATGAACTGAGGCCTGAGGTTTGTCTGTTTTCCAGGAGCTGATCCTCCCTCCCTCCCTCCCTCCCTCCCTCCCTCCCTCCCTCCTCCTCCCCTCCCTCCTCCTCTCCTCCTCCCTCCTTCCCTCCCCCTCGCTCCTCTGAGAAGATGAAACCCGACAGGAAGAGGGAAACGGCTCCGTGTGGTCAGAACAGGACAGAAACACTGACCTCCTTCTCCTCCTGCACAAAGCATCTCCTCTTGTCTCTCCTGCTGTCAAACACTTAAAGAAACTCACAGAATGAGGATTTCATGCAGTAAATCCTGCGTCAGCGTGATGCTGCAGATTCTGGATCAGAGACGTGTCAGAGATTAACCTCATATCCAAGATAAGACTCACATCAGGTATTCCAACACACTCTGTTTACCTGGAGTAAAGTGAATCAAAAAGTTACCGCAACTGTCACTGGATACATTTGTTTCATAAGGGAATTTATCAATGTGTGTGTGTGTGTGTGTGTGTGTGTGTGTGTGTGTGTGTGTGTGTCGGATCCAGCCTCTGTCCCTACACGCCCTTGGCTTAACAGAGTCTCTTTTCACCTCAAAATCTCTCCAGATGGCAACACATAATCCCAAATGGCTTCTGTGGCGAACACACACACACACACACACACACACACACACACACACACAACACACACACACACACACACACAGTCATCTCTCTCTGTACCAGTGGTGCCAGGCATCATTACACAATGCTCCTTTCATCCTCAAACACTAAAACAATGGTTCATCTGAGAACAGAGGTTTGGTTGATGTGTGAATCTGTGTGTGTGTGTGTGTGTGTGTGTGTGTGTGTGTGTGTGTGTGTGTGTGTGTGTGTGTGTGTGTCAGATCTGATCCCCTCTAAATCTGCAGCTGTGTTATATTTTACAGCCCAATTCATCACTTCAACACTTGAAACCTTCTGTTGGAGCTGATCTCACCAGAGTGAAGTGAACGAGCAGCGACCGCAGCACAGCCCAACATCACCATCTGACGTCATCCACCCAGGTCCTCTACTGATGATACTTTTAAAGTGAAGCTGTATTGATTTAGAAAATCATCTTCAAGCTTAAATAAACTTACATTTCAGGTGAACATCCTGATGAAATCATACATTTGAGGCCCAAAGTCTCCACAAACCTTTTCTCACGTTCCTTAAAGCTGCTGATAAAACCATGAATCAAGAGAAATAGAAAACAGAAGATTCTTGATTTAACTTTGCACTTGCAGGTAATTAAAGTTCTCGAGTTCATTCCAGCTGAAAGGTTGAAAACACCATGAAAATGAAATGGAAAGGACGAATAACAAATAAACAAGAGCTGCTCTCATATGCAGGTCCAGCTTTATGAAGACATTACGTGTTAAATGTGTTGTAATAGCCCTTATAAAGTGCTCGTTAATACCAGCGCTGCAGCAGCGTGCAGCTGCACAAATGTAGTGCATTAAAACCCTGAAACGCATTAACGCTGCCCAGATTAAAAACGAGCCACTACAGCGGCTGCTGGAATTAAAGCGGTCAAACGACTTGTAGCGGAGTCTATCGGGAGACTTCAGGGGCATTAAAACGCAGCGAGGAGGAGAGCAGGCCCGTAAAAAGCCATGAGGTTTTATAGGTGTCCATAAACAGGAGGGACAGCGATGGCGTGCGAGAGGGAGCGAGCAGGCCTCTGCCGGTCGGAGCCATTTCTCTCAGCCCTTCTTTTCCCTCCTGAACATAAAACCCGGTGCCGAGTCGCTGCACACGCATCAGGCAGGGGCAGGATTTACAGGTGGAAGCCGGACGCATGACGCCTGGCGGTTTATCGTCCGGCTGCAGGGACACGCCGCCGCAGAGCTACACAGCACATTTCTGCTTTTCACTTCATGACGTAACCCGGGGTTGATTTTTAACGACTCGTTCTTTATATTCTACAGCTTCACACACACACACTGTGGTTATTCACAAGTATTTTTAGACTCAACACATTTAAATTTGAATCCTTAGTGTCCAACAACACATCTTATTTCTGACAATATGGAGAAAGCTCTTAAAAGTCTTTTTTAGACCTTTTTAGAAAAAACAGCTTTATTTAAATTTGATTAATTCAAGGACGGACGAGGGAACGACCCAGAACAGGGAAATAAAATTAGGAAAACATTTTATTTTTCCCTTCTAACATTTTGGTTTCCTGCTGCAGACGTTTTTAACCGTTTCCACACTAAAGTAAACGCGGCCTGTTTGTGTTTAGTGTGTTTCTATTGTTCTTTTACTGCGGGCGAGTAAATCCTCCCCGGCTCTGGAGGAGAAGTGATTCCAAGGCCAATTAGGCAGCCAGTAAAATAAAAGCTTTATTGACAACATCTCCCCGCGTCCCGATTGGCTGAGCCTGCAGCCGCTCGCTCCGCTCTGTGACCTCTCTCTCGCAGTCGTACTCCCAGGACGCCACGCTGCAGTTTAACAGAGCGCCCAGGTAGGTCACCGCCGCGCAGCATCAAAGACTCCACGCCGTCGGTCTCCCAGGATCCTCGGCTCCTGTTTTATTCATCACGGTTTGCCATGTTTATCTGAATCACCCTCTCCTCTCGCTGAACGACTCTGCCGCTTCACCCTATTTGTCAGTTTAACACCGGCGCCGCGTGGACCGCCGTAATTGACTTTCAAAACAGAGACAATAAATCTCACCTCCACCGCAAAGAATAAGACTTCAGAGATTAGAGACATTAGCATTCAGCGGGAGGGAGAAGACGGAACTCAGGTGGTTCCACACGAACACAAACAGGAAGAACGTGAGAAGAAAGGAAAATAAGAGCAAGATTTAAATATACACCACCGAGTTGAAGGAAAGCTTTTATTTTGGAGGTAGAAGATTTATAAATCGCAGCCTCATTTCCTTCCAGCTGTTAAGAGCGAGGGAGTTAAATCTAAAGCAAAAGTTATTAAAATGTCCAACGTTCATAACAATCTGCTCAACTCTCAACGTATTTCCCATGATGCACTGCAAGGTTTGCATGGATTTCTTCACACGAGCTGGATTCACGATGCTTTCCGTTAAAATAAAAAAAGAAGCGAGGAGCAGCAAAGCCGTTGAGCAGCTGGAGGAACTTTGAACGAACTTATTTAACAAAAAAAAAGTCTCCAAACTCATTAGTGGTAAAACTTTGGAAAGAATAAATCGGTGCATATCTGCGATATTCTGCCCGATGCTGGTACTCGGTGATTTTACTCTGAGATTCTAATATCAACAAACCAATAAATCAGTCGATTCAATCATCACTTTGTGGAAAATGCTCAATAAAATCTCTCTGGTTTATCCAATGAAGTCACTGCATCGTGTTGAACGTGAAATGTGAATTTAATTCATCATATCAATGTAAAGTCTCCTCAAAGTAAAACATTCAGAAAAGAACGTAAAATAATAAAATATACCAATTTATAATCTTAACATCTGTCGGAATAAACCCAGAAAAAAAATCACGTTCATTTGTAAAAAACAACCAAATTAGATTTTTGGTTATTTGCAAGTAAAAAAAAACAATCAAATTACACTAAATTAATCATAAATTATACAAAACTACATCCACGCACTCAATCAGTGTTTCCCCCACAATGCACCTGGTCACACATCAGGATCCATTTGACGAGCACTTCATCAGAGCAGCTCTCAGTGCATCTGCACCGCGTCACAGCACAAAGTGTTTATACTTAATTTGTTTCACTTACACATGCAGGGCGTGTTTATAATATATGAGTAGAAATACTTCATAAATCTAAATATCGAGTTAAAGGTCAGACGTATTAGTGGTTTGTCACAGGTAGTGAATCATTTCTGTCCCAGCATGGAGCCACACAAGAATATTTCAGAAGTGTAGAAACAAATATGTAGAAAGATATGTTTATAGATTATCTGTCTCGTTTTAACGATGTTTCTTCAAGATAAACTCGATGAGTCGTCACATCTCTCTCATCTGATCCCTCCCCCCTCGTGTGTCACTCGTTCTATTTGTTCATCTCCTGATCAACACGTTTTCATTACTGCATCTCGTGATCCAGAGCAAATCGCTGAGTCAGCAGGGAGGTGCAGTGAGGGAGGTGCAGTGAGGAGGTGCAGTGAGGGAGGTGCAGTGAGGGAGGTGGAGGGAGGGAGGTGCAGTGAGGGAGGTGCAGTGAGGGAGGTGGAGGAGGGAGGTGGAGGAGGGAGGTGCAGTGAGGGAGGTGGAGGGAGGGAGGTGGAGTGAGGGAGGTGCAGTGAGGGAGGTGCAGTGAGTGAGGTGCAGCGAGGGAGTCGCAGTGAGGGAGGTGGAGTGAGGGAGGTGCAGTGAGGGAGGTGCAGGGAGGGAGGTGGAGGGAGGGAGGTGCAGTGAGGGAGGTGCAGTGAGGGAGGTGGAGGAGGGAGGTGCAGTGAGGAGGTGGAGGAGGGAGGTGGAGGAGGGAGGTGCAGTGAGGGAGGTGGAGGAGGTGGAGGGAGGAGGTGCAGTGAGGGAGGTGGAGGGAGGTGGAGGGAGGGAGGTGCAGTGAGGGAGGTGGAGGAGGGAGGTGCAGTGAGGGAGGTGGAGGGAGGGAGGTGCAGGGAGGGAGGTGGAGGAGGGAGGTGGAGGAGGGAGGTGCAGTGAGGGAGGTGGAGTGACGCACTGCACCTCCCTCACTGCAGTGCTGGGTTTACAGCTGGAGGTGTGTGTGTGTGTCTATGTGTGTCTGTGTGTGTGTGTTGTGTGTGTGTCTGAACATCTTTATTTTACGTGAATAAACAGAAAAGATATGTTTATGATTAAAAAGAATCATCTTGTTTTAACATTATTGTCGGAACGAGTCACAGTTGAAACTGATCAGGAGCCAGAACTGGAGTCAGGAGAAGCATGAAAAGAAGGAGAAGTATGTGAGGATGGAAACAGAAGAAATGTTCCTGTGGACAAGTGGAGAGACAGAATGGAAGAGGAGACAGACGGGAAGAAGACAGAAGACAGATGTTCCACCACTAACTGCACATGTCCACATGTCAGACAGGTTCATCGTCCGCAGCCGAGAGTCAAACACACGCAGAGAAAAACCACGACACAAACATCTGTGACGACAACTCGTCTCCGTCAGTTTCACTGCGACTGGAAGCAGCACACAAAGGAGGAGACTGAGCTGCAGCTGAGATCGAGTCACACAGACGTTTATTCTGCTCATGAAGGAAACAGGACTGATTCTAACTTCAGTTTGATTGTTAGAACATCTCCAGTTCTTATTTCATCCTGGTCCAGATTCCTCCTGTTTGTTTAATGTAAGAAAATAAAGTTAAAAATAGAATTTTCCAAAAATGTATCAAAACATCAAAATGTCTGAAATAAATGATGTTATTAGATTAAAGTATGTACAGACAAAGATTTATGTTTAATATATTATTATATTATAGTCACAATAATATAAGGACAATAAAACTAAAATGTCTGGGTGTGTTTATCTCTATACGTTGTCAGCTCAGATTAATGGTTTAGTTTTATTTATCAATATATTGTTCAAAAAGTGTTATTATTTAGAAACGTTGAAACCTTTTTAGTTGTTGTATTATTGATGTTTTGGTATTAAAGTTCAACACATTGATCATTTAATTCAATGTTTCAATGATCAGATTGACGAGTGTTTCTGATTTAATTATTTTTAGACGTGATATCAAACTGAAGATTTAAAAAAAAGGAACAGACACAACACAACAAAAAGAGGGAAGTTTTCCTCCTCTTGTATCTTCACATAAAGAAAACATCTGACCTTCAGAACAACAGCAGCACATCACACACACACACACACACACACACACACACACACACACACACACACACACACACACACACACACACACACACACACACACACACACAGAACAAAGAGCTACAGGTCGAGCTACAAATGAGGTCGTTCAGTCCGAGGAGCTTGTGGAGCTGAGGCTGTGATCATCGATCCCCTGAACTGCTCCACACACACACACACACACACACACACACACACACACACACACACACACACACACACACACACACACACACACACACACTTGAGTGAACACAAGACACACACTTCCAAAGTAGTCATTACACAGTCACTCTGCAAAGCCAACAATTACTGCTGTGTTTCCTCTTCCCTCTCTCTCTCTTCCATTGTATTTGATCTCCCAGTCATTATCCAGTGCAGCAGCGTTTCTTCAGCCCCTCGATCACATCGATCGGCTGCTCAGAGACTCGGAGACTCAGAGACTCAGAGACACTCAGGACTGCAGCTCATCTGCTGGTTGGACACGAGTGTGTGTGGTGGAATGTTCAGACATGTTGGTGTTTGTCCTGTGAAGCAGCAGCAGGTTGTTTCTGGTCATGTTGTGTAGTTGGTGTTTGTGAAGCAGCAGCAGCAGGTTGTCGGGTCCGACTCGTTCAAACAGGAACATGTGGGGAACATCCAGGCGAGGGGCGGAGCCTGTAGAGCAGCAGGAGGCGGAGCCTGTAGAGCAGCAGGAGGCCGGACATGACGTATAAACTCTGCTGTGGAAAGATCAGTGTTGTTGTTTACAGCTCATCCACACCGGCGTCGGCCCTCATCACCAAAAGATCTGGAACCTCCTCGTGTTTCCAAGTGGACGTCTTCATCTTCTACGTGTACGGCTCCTCTTCTCCATCCTGAGATGTTTGTGTTCTTCCAGTCCTTCGTTATCTACTCTGGTTCTTACACATGCTTTGTTTGCTCCTGTGCAGGATTCTTCTGCAAACTGAATTTAAACAGTGAATCACATATTTCAGGACTGTGGATGATGTTGGATCTAGAAGTTTGAAAACCCTCGCAGCTCATTATTTTTCAGTTTTCTTCTTGTGCCTTGTGCATGTGTCGTGTTTCTGTCTTTGTCGGGACATTCTGTCGCCTCCTCACTTCTTCAAATGGCTTTTTGAAGAGTTAAAACTCTCGACTTGAATCCAGCTCCGTCAGTTCTTGTCTGACACTAAATCTCTTCACGGCGACGTTGTGACACAACTGCTTTACTTGACCAAACTCTTATGATCAAAGTCTGAGAACGAGCCGCCGCCGTCTCGCCTCCTACATCTAATTGCATCTCTCGTTGACATGAAAGCGAGACGGAGAGAGGAGAGCTACAGAGCTACAGAGCTACAGAGCTACAGAGCTACGGAGCTACGGAGCCCTGGAGCTACGGGGCTACAGAGCTACGGAGCTACGGAGCTACAGAGCTACAGAGCTACGGAGCTACAGAGCTACGGAGCTACAGAGCTACAGAGCTACGGAGCTACAGAGCTACGGAGCTACAGAGCTACAAAGCTACAGAGCTACGGAGCTACGGGGCCTCATCTGCAGATAAAAGCCTTCGCCTGCTTTATCACAGCGGAGCAGAGCGGTGGGTGCGATTAGCCCGTGAGCTTCGGTGTGAACTCTGATTACCTCAACAGTTCTGTAGGTAGTCCGAGTTCGACAAGCAGCACATCAGTGATTCATTAGCACTCTGTCATTATTAAAGCTGCATGGAGCCGCTCTCCTCGGGGAAGGTGAGGCGTCGGGTTGGAAGCGTTCGCAGCCACACGGTGACAGATAGTGTTACACATTGATTAGCGCCCTGAGCCCTGTTAGAGCTATTAGCTAGCACACCTGATTGAATCAGCCTGAAGAAGAGGAGAGGCTGCAGAGGAAGAGGAAGAAAGGACGAGGAGATACAAAGAAAGAATAAAGGAACCACAGGGAGAAGTGCTGCTCAGCTTTGGGGCGAGAACCACCGAGTTATTTCCAACTCTTCTAACTTCATAAAACTCTGAAGGAGGAAGTGAAGAAGTTGATCAGAGCAGCTGCAGCAGGAAACAGGTTTAATGAGAGACCGAACCACGAGAGTCAACGTGCCCAAAACCAGAACTGTGAATACACGAGATGGGCTCCGGCTTCTGGCTGCACTGTCTCAGCACGGCGTTGTGATGGCGTTGAGCTTCCAGGCGATGGTGCGGTTGAGGTGTTGTCTTTGTATCGTGCAAAATGCAACACAGCGAGGTTTTCCACCTTCACCTTTTTTAGCCGGTTTACTCTCGTTTAGAAAACCTGCTGACGTTGCAGTAAAATTGGTATTTTATTTATTGCCTCCCCCACATCCACACGCTAAACAACTACTAAACCACTCGTGCGACTGGTGATTCCTGACATGTCCAAGCAGGAGATCAACCGAACAACTAGTAGAAATAACTTCTCACTGCTACAGATCCAGGAACCTTTAGTCCAACCCTGACTTTAAACAAGTCTCTGCTCCTTCACTGACTCTGTGATTTATATCTGAGTTTATTTACATCGACCACAGTTTCCTGATCAATCCGAGTAGAGACAAGTAGAGCACCCTCTGCAGTAAAACAGAGCAGGGCGTTCCAGAGTGTCAGCCGTGATGGAGGCAGCAGATGAGTTAGCTTCCCTCTGCCCACAGGCCTCGCTGCTCTCCTCCTCCTCTTCCTCCTCCTCCTCCTCCTCCTCCTCCTGCTCCTAAGAAACTACTGATTTGTGACTGCAGGAATGTGGCATGTCAGGCCACCAGTGCGGCAGCCAATCAATTATTCAGGACAAACACAGCGTTGTGCGGCAGCAGGATGCTGGAGAGATGGATTAGATGGATGGATGGGGAGAGGAGGAGAGGAACGAGGGAGGGAGGGACGAGTGGCTCAGCTATTACTATAACTAAAAGCATCGGCACGGCGCGCAGGGACAGATGGAAATGAGAGCGCTGTTTACCCGAGTGGTGCGGATGTTATTTATATAAGACAGACTCAACCCGCTCCCATAAAGCAGACGGGCAGCCAGACAATTAAAGAGAGCGGAGAGGCGGCGGAGGAAGGAGAGAACATTGCTCTGCGTCTGACCTATTTAGCAAATGAAGAGCCATGAAGGCAGCAGATCTGAACGCACCCTGCAGCAGCAGCCAGGCCTCGGACAGAGAGAACCACCCTGTAACACGCTGATCAGAGTCCGCAGCCGTCACAAAGGCTCTTTAAGTGGGGCAGCGGGTTTCGCAACGCTTTTTGCATTTCGGGTTAAATTTCTCCTCGTCGCCATCTGTTTGTGCTCGGCCTCAAATTAATCATCAAAAAAAAACAACCCACAGGAACAACATGTACTGAGGGTTTGAAGAGGAATTAAAGCCAAACACAGATGGTTCTGCAGCTCAGGTACAGAGAGCTGCAGGAGTCGCCAGCGAGCCGCAGAAAGTCTGAATGATTCTGAGAACTGCAGCGTCAATGAGAAATACGGTCATTGATCGGCTGCTCACCGGGTTCACGCAGCAGCTCGTGAATCACAGGACGACGCAGCTGCTGCATCGTAAACACACCTGATGATTCATGTACATTTGGACAGAGTGCTTCCTCTTTAGAGGATAAATCTGCTTTATTTTCTGATTGTTGATGATTGTGTCCATCAGTTCTGAGATATTTTCCAAACTGATTAACTTCATCAGTTTCCCAGTTAGTGTGTTGATAGATGTGCTTCCTGAGCTGGAGTCTGCTCCGTGTGAGCAGGTTCTCCGCTCGTCTCAGTTTACAGACTCGACCCGGACTCGTTTATTCTGACGTCTGAAAAGTGTGTGGACAGGTTTTCATGTTGTTCATCTCTCGACTGTTTCTGTGTGTTTTTGTTTTGATAATTTGTTCATATGTTGAATTTCTTCCTACCCGGGAGATGTGAGTTACACACAAGAGGATTTCTGTTCCTTTGTTCATTCATTTTAGATTCACATGTCGACCTGTTTCGTTCTGCAGGTGTGTGTGATGATGTGAATCCTCATTTTCTATTGTTTATGCTGCAGTTTGCTCATAAAAACTAAACCCTGATACATTAAAATATTGTTGTATTGATGTTTTTTGAATGCATCACAGACACATCAGGTGATTGATGGTGGAAAACATTTAAATTGAATGAAACACATTAAACACATTGAAATAATGTTTCTCTGTTTCCAGGTATCAAACACAAACCTGATGAGTAAAGCGTCTTAACGACCATTAGCTACATCATTCACACTGACTTCACCTCCACGGGACCCGTTCTGAGAGGACGTCCAGTAAACTGGGACCTAGAGAGAGGAGCTGCTGGGAGCTGCTGGTTTCACACAGGGCTGGTTTCACACAGGGCTGTTTCTAAAGGCGTTTGGACCGGAGCTGGCTGATCAGTGTTATCAGCTGAGCAGCAGACACATCTGCAGCCTGCAGGCAGGATATGAGCTGTGCAGAACACCACTATCACCACTATCGATCGCTCTATATCTGGGGATTGTATGCACGAGGTAAAAGTACATAAAGGCTTTACATGTTTACCTGAGAGTTATTTCACCGCCGTGAGCATCTAAATGTAAATTTCCAAACACCTACATTTTCCCAAAATACTCCCAAGTGATGCAGCCTGGTTCAAAAGGCTTTTTACACCTCAGGCTCGGTTCCTCCTCTTCCTACTTCTGCTTTAAATTAATCATCGAAAAGAGACAGAAATAAGATTCAGCAGCACCGAACAGACACAACCTGCACGCTAACGTTCAGCCTGAACCTCTAACTGGAATAGAAGATAAACATCTGATGACTAAATGGGAGCGCTGACTCAGGTGCAGAGAGGAGACACAACATGTCTGAATGATTCAGAGAACTGCAGCGTCAATGAGGAACTCGTTCATTGATCGGCTGCTTCCTGAGCTCATGGATTTCACAATGGACGACGCAGCTTCCCCGTCCAAACACACCCGACGAGGTGTTTACTGAAGGAGTCGTCAGGCTGCATCCTCACTTCTTCATTCATAGCTTCCTCTTTACACCAGCACACGTATGAACAATGTTAATGGTCATGTATGTTTTCAGGTGAGACTTTTTTCTGTCATGCAGCTCAAACACAGATTTTCATCTGTGTTTGTTTTACTGTTAGTGGACGGATCAAAATGAAACTTGGAGGAAGGAGTCGGAAAGAATTCATCCAAACATCAATGAGAGATTGAAACACTTTCTGTGATTTCTCAGAGAACAGTTCATGGGTCTTGATGAAATTATTTATATTATTAATCAAAGTGTCTAAATGTGTGGATTTAAGAGATGCAGTCTTTTGGGGAATTTCACGTTTTCCCCACTTTCTCAGAGTCATAAAAATAAACTGATAAAAGACAGAATTGTTGTATTTATGTTGTGTTTCAACTGGATCAACAACACAAATCATCCAGAAACTGAGCAAAACTAAGAGAATGAACTAATGTTGGGTGAGGAGCCATTTTGTCTGAGTGTGTAAAACCACTGCATTAGAGCAGTGGCTCCCAAACGAGGGGCCGGGACCCTCAGAGGGACTCGAGACATCGAGGGGGGATCCGGATGTGACTCCCAGGAATCAAATACAATGATAATTTCCTTTGCTTGCTTTAACTTAGTCCAAGTTCATGTGGGTCACAAGTCTCTGAAACTGCTGCTCTGGAGTCTGTTTGTTAATCCAACATTTTAACTGCAGATAAATGTTCCTTCATCACATCTGTCGACACCAGACTCACTGACACTGATGACTAAGAACACTGACTGTTTTCATTTCTCACAGTGGAAACACAACCAACACAACACAGCCACACAAATAGCAACCGGGACTCAGGCACCTGGAGGCGTGAAACGAGACTCATTCACACAATCACAGCAGCAGCGTCACGCTACAGAGAAAGTCCTGACGACAGAAAGAGTTTGTCCAGATTAAAATCCTCAGAATCAGTCGGAGAAAACAGGAGCTCATGTGAACCCTAACCCCCGAATACACAACGTTTTATGCTACATTCACATTAATACATTCAAGTTGTAAAAGTACATGTCACAACTAAGAGTCGGGGGTTTTAGCTCCGTATCAGAAATAATCTCCGCCCACACTAACCCACCTGAAAACACAGGTCACATGACCATTCAGCCACTCTGGTCATGTGGTGTAAACAGGAAGTAGATTGCTCTACGACGGAGGAACAGCGATGTACACTCACCGCATTCACCGCTGGTAGTCGAGTCATGTGACTGATGAGAACCAATCAAAACCAGAACAGCAAAGTTCTTTTGACGTAAACGTAGCAGGCGTAAGTGAAAACGTGTCCGTGCGAACGCAGCCTTAGTGTCGGTGCAGCAGTTTGAGATGTTTGTGCGTCTTCAAGGAAAAACTCAAGTTCGTCTTAAACTCGCAAACAGAACAAGAGACCAAAACGTCATGATGCTTTGGATCCTTTAGGGGGCAGCACTCACCTGAAGCAGCAGCTGCTCCTGGCGGTTGAGGGCCCACGGCGGTCTGTTGCCCTCCAGGGGTCGGTGGCACGGGCCTGGGCCAGGATTTAGCCACAGGAAGTCCGACTCTCATCACGCCGACGTACTCCACAAACGTCCCCGGGAAGTCTCCCTTCTCCTTGGTCCTCTCGTTGGTGCCGTGCAGCCAGCCTTTGGGGCTCCGCTCGGCCCCCTCCTGGTACTCCAGCCCCGCCGTCGCCATCAGCGAGGCCTTGGGGACGGTGAGCAGGTCGCCCGTCTGGAGGTTGATGTCATCGCCACGCTCCCGCTTGTACTCAAAGATGGCCCGGTACTGGAAATTGTCAGATGCCATGGTGACAGGATTTCATAGGATGCCTGAGAATCTGCTGTAGATAAAACGTCTTGAAAAATACCAAACGGAAACTCTGTTGGTTAAAAATCCCTGAGGTGAAACTCAACCGAAACCTGGGAACCTGGGAAACCTGTGGTTCCGCCTGAGATGTGCTGCGTCGTGCTGACGAGGGTGACACAGTGGAAATGATAAAAATCTGATCCCTGAGGTGGAATTCGACACCTTTCTTCTTCTGCAGCCTCCTGAGGCGCAGGTTCAACTTTCCTCGTGCAAAGGTCGTCCAAACGGAGCAGAACCGTCGTCCGGTCTGTGCTTCAGTCCTGACGTCCGTTAAACGTCCTTTCAGTTAAATCCACAGTGTGAAGCCCGACAGCCACAGTCTGAGGCCCGCAGGCTTTTGTGAATCAAACTAACGCAGACGACTGACCAGCCTCCACAAAGTGTGTGTGGTGCATGGAGGGGAGTAGACGGGGAAGGGGTCGAGGGGGGGAGGCTGGGCGGTCTGGACGGTCTGGATCCTGGAGGGTGGCACGGGGCTGCAGGACGGGCTGACCTCCAAACGACGCCTCTGCAGGATGTTGGGGTATGAATGAGACAGAGCCTGCACACACACACCTGAGGAAATCCACTGCAGTGCAGAATTCGGCTTCTCATTCAGAGCGTCCCTGAGTGCACCCCCTCAATGAAATGTGCTGCTTCGCCCCTCCTCGTCTGAGCTCCTGCAAAACTTGAATTAAAGTTGGAATATTAACCTCACACACTTCTTCAAAGGGTTTAAAGTGAGAACACAGAGCTGAGAGTCTGTTCTACACATCACAGATACAAACACAGACATGGGCGTTTGAGAATCAGAGGATTTAGAGAATCAAGGGGTTGAAATGTGGTGAGAAGCTGCTCCTCTGTCTCTGGAGCAGATACAAGCAGCGTGACGAGGCGAATCTGAAGTTGAGCCAGACAACGTGCCCGACTCAACTCGCCCTGCGTCAGTCTGCTGTCTGTCTGTCTGCTGTCTGCTGTCTGTCTGTCTGTCTGTCTGTCTGTCTGTCTGTCTGTCGCTAACTCACCGCTGCAGCTGCACCGACCAGCTCGTCTCCTGCGCCGGCGCCTCGGTGCCAAAGCGTCCGCTCCCACACGACCCGAACCCCGCAGAGCGAGCCCAGACATCCGCGGAGCCCCGTCAGGATGAGATGGATGGATGGCGTGGCCGGTCCCGCAGACAGGCAGCCTGCTCGGTGCTGTGGAGAGAGCCGTGCTGATGTCAGTAGACCCCTCCTCCTCCTCCTCCTCCTCCTCTTCCTCCTGTCTGCAAATTATGCCAGCGGCGGAGAGGCGGCGGAGACGCGTGTGGCGCATGTGACGCACAGACTGAGACTCAGACTCAGACTGAGACTCAGACTGAGACTCAGACTGAGACTCTGACTCTGACTCTGACTCTGACTCTTTATCTTCTGCAGCTTCTGTCACTTGGTTCTTGTTCTGATCTCAGTCGGTGTCACTGAGGAGGAGAAGCTGCAGAGAAGCTGATGAATTATGTAACAACTCTGTGACCTGGAGGAGAAGCACAGACACCAGGAGGTGCTTCCAACCAACTCACAGCAGAGGGAGGAGAGGTGGTGGAGGGGAGTGGTACTGATGGAGAGGAGGTGATGGAGAGAGGAGGTGGAGGTGGGGAGGTGGTACTGATGGAGAGGTGGTGATGGAGAGGTGGAGAGGAGGTGGAGGTGGAGAGGTGGTGATGATGGAGAGGTGGATGACGGGAGGATGCTGCAGACTGTTGTTGTGTGACGTGCTCACATGACGTAGCAGCAGACAGTGGCAGACTGCTGCGTCATCAGGTGGAGCTGCAGAAAGCATTCAGGCACAGAATGTTCCAGGAGGAGGAGGAGGAGGAGAGGAGGAGGAGGAGGAGGAGGTGGAGTAAATCTTTACATGCATTCTTCTTTATAAAGAAGAAAAAATAAAATAAAAAAACGACCCATTCACCACAGGTTTAAATAAATGTTTTAATCTAAAAAACACAATGTGATTTATTACTTGTTTTTACACTTTGGTTTCACTTTCAAATTCAAATAAAAGTAAAACAAGAGGTAAATGAGATTAATGCAAAGAGGACATGAAGGAGTTAAATCCACTAAAACTAAACCAAATCAGATCAAAACAGAAAAGTGTCGGTTAAAATAAATCAAATACTTTTTATTTTTAAAAGGATTTTTAATAGTAAATATGTTGAGAGGTGGAGATTGATATAAAAGTGATATCTTCTGACAGCTAAACATCTTTTCTCTATTATATAAATACATATCCAAGTTTCTCTTTTACTCTAATATATAACCTGTATCAAAGGTTGTGTGTGTTTAATATGAAATATTTTGTGATATTTCCTACCACACTTCACACATATTTTATTAAATCTTCCTCTTTCATGTTCAGCATCTTTTAAATGATCTATCTCCATAAATACTTTGTCCTAAAAAGAAGAACTGGAATATAAATAAAGATGCTATTTCCATCTCATACATTTTCTCACCAGACGCACTTGACTAAACTCTCTTGATGTTATTAGGAATGTGTGCAGAATGAAAAATAAACTAATTAAACCCACAGCACAAATTATTATCAGGCAGATGAGCATGAAAAGACAAAAAGCGAAGCCTGGGAGGATCAGAGCGCCGCTCGCCTGCGGTCTGCAGATGTTTGCAGGTGTTTAACCAGAGACACTTGATGGATACGTGTGCTCCTCAAACTGAAGAGTTCTCAGAGTCTCTGATTCCCTCTCGTGTTCCTGCTGATCTAGTGAATCCTGCACATGAAACTGATATCACAGCTACACTCATAACCTTCAAAACTAAATATGAAAAGAGTTTCATTTGTGAAAAATGCAGTTATAAAATCAACCGTTTGTCACAACATTTAAAATTGAACATGCACTGTAACAATGAGGGATTATTACAACTGCAATATAATCCTGCTCTTTTTTAACATGGAAACTTATTGTAGGTTAATTAAGCCCAAAAACTGTAAATAAAGATGGACGACGTGCTGCACTTCCCTTCTGGGATATATGAACCAGATTCTGGTTTCTTAGTGCTGTCAAGAATGTGGGTAAATTAATTAATAGTTATGTCCCATTTGTAGCCGACATTAGTTTATATTTTGGTGAATATGGATCGTGAGGCTGCAGAAGTGACGAGCAGAGTCACCAATCAAATTGATTTACTCTTGATGCAGAAACAGAATAAGAAAAGTTGAAAGTTGTAAGGGACGTTCGTCATCAATCGTTCTTGCAGTTTAGGACATTTATCCTCGACGACTCCTTTAACTGTTTAAAGTTTGACTCCAGCAGTTTGATGTGATTATGATTTTGCAGAATTTGGAAGCATCTGGTTCAAATGCATCATATCTTGTCCCAGAGGTGTCACCACAGCATCGTCCTCTCCTCCTGTCTCTTCACGTCGTTCTTCCCTCTCAGCTACTCTGAGTGTCGCACGCTGCCACACATGCAAATGTAAAGCGACAGAAATCAATAAGGAACATGTTGACAAATGCAGGAGATGTAACGGGGATAATACGGATGTTTAGTCATGCTTGTGTCTCGGTGTCAGACGGGGACGATTGTCTTTCTTCGTGGCTCTCGACTTCCTCTTTGTCTTATCTCTCGTAGCGACGTGCCAATCAGAGGAGAGCGAGACTTCCCAGAGGAGACGGAGGCTAGTTGCCCCAGATTAAATGTGTCAGATGATACAGGCGCCATCATCCTCCGTCACATTGGAAGCGTTTAATTATCCTGCACATGCAAACAGCCTGTCTGCAGCGCGTCCCACCGAGGGGATGTTTGTTGTAGACACTGATCGTCCCTCGTTACGGTGGTCGACTGTTTGGACTTGGATCAAATTGCATTTCCTGGTGAGAAAGGCGTGTGTGTATCAACATTCTTGTTGTTGAGTGTAAATACAGGCTATAACAACAATGACATCTTCCCCCACACTATGGTAATACGACCATGTGATGATCCTAGATAAATATTACAGTTTCTTATTACAATGATACGACTCGATCATCTTCTCAGGCCAATAAATGAAGCAGCGTTTTAAAGGAAGCTGCAGAAAGCTGAGCTCATTTCAATTTGACCCTTCACTCTTTATGTCTGCATAGAGACATGTCTCTCATAATATTGAGCTCACTGGAAAGAATCCATCCCTAAACGTTAGGACTGAGAAACAAAAGACAAAGTCAAAGCAGGACTGAGAGAACTGAGCAGTAGTGTTGGACTCCAGAGATCACAGATCGCTTTGAGAAGAGGCTTCATGTTATTAACAGAGTTTTGATGATGTTCATCAGAACCAGTAACACAAAGAGTCAACCTGAGGTCGACTCTGAGCTGCTCGAAGACACAAACACCAAGTTCAGCAAGTGTTGAGCACAGTGTTCACATGTTCACTCACATCAGCTGACAACACGTCACAGTCATGCATCTCAGTTACTATTGACAAATCCACTGAACCTGAACATCAGGTGTGAACGGTTCCTCAGAGCAGAAGAGGAGTTCTGGGTCTGGATCAAACTGAACCTGGTTCTGTTGGTTTGCAGTGAAAACACTTTGTTGGATAGTTTGGACTTTTGGACCAATCACAGGAAGTAGAGACAGAATTAAACAATAGAAGAAGAAGAAGAAGAAGAAGAAGAAGAAGACGAAGAAGAAGAAGAAGAAGAAGACGAAGAAGAAGCAGCTGCAGTCTTCACCTCCGACGATAAAATGTTTGAACCCCGAGGACGTTCATTTCACTGGTAGTAAAACAAATGATGTGACAGAGGCAAAGAAATGAACGCAGTGAACAGGTTCATTCATTGTCTCCATTGGTTTAGAAAGACAATGTAAATATATTGCTCACGTAGGTGAAGATGAACCAAACTAACAGATCAAATGAAACAATGGAACAAAGACATGAAGCTTAGTTCAGACTCAGGTGAGAAAACCTTTTAATACAAACTGATTCCTGCTGAATAAACAATAAACCATTGTTTCCCCTTCACTGTTCTCCTGACATGTTGTAGTTGTTGTTTCTATGTTCATTCCTGATTTGAATGATTCCTTCCTGTGCTTCCCCCCCCCCCAGAGCAAAGCCAGTGTTATCTACCTGTGTTAATGAAGACGTGTTGGCACCATGACGACGGCGGCTGAGCGGCTGAGAGGCTGAGAGGCGTCACCAGGGAGGACGAGGGTCAGATTCACATCCACACAACTCTGCCATCTTCTCACTCTACAGACGATCACTCTGTCAGAATGATCTGTGATTGTTGCTGCTCTGTGGCTTTGAACACATAGAAATCATGTGGAGCTATGAACTGTGTTTGATTTCCATATAAACAGATGTGATTTATGAGATTGGGCACAGTTACAAAATCAGTCGGCTATTTTTAAATGAATCCTTTTCAGTTTGCAGCAACAATAAATGGACAAATAACTGTGTAAATGAAAAAAGTGAAAAGGAAGAACAAAAAGTAGATGAAGCAAACGTGGGTTTGTCATTCGCCCGGAGCTCCGGCCATAATTGCATTGAGAAGACGAGACGTTATAATAAATCCTCTGAGCAGCGTTATTTCTTCAGGGCAGACGGGACAATGCATTCGTCTCAATTCAGGGGCTGCGTCCTTCAGAGGCTGCAGCCGAAGACCGAGACCACTGTCCAAAGTTTAAAGGCTCCTTCGAATATAAATGTGTCGAAGCATCCAACGGTTGGATTCTTCTCAGCTAACAAGCTACAGCTGCATCATATCAAATCCTATAAATAACAAATACCTTCAACACTAAAGTATTTATTAATGTTACTGACGGCGTAAAAACCAGGTCATAATAAAAACAATAGTAATAAAATGACCTGCAGCTTCAGGTGCTTTACATGAAAAAGGTTCAACATATTACAGATATTAAAACAGGAGTTAAAGCAACGTTAAGATTATGATAAAAGAAACGTTAATTTTTAGAACCTGAACAATAAAAATCAGTTCTAATAAACAAAGCTGTTAAATCCCACTGACAGTGTGTGTGATGTTTGTTTATCACCTCAGTGTCGAGTTATTTCATTGGACAAGACGTTAACGTGACAGTTCGCTCCTCCGTCCTCACACAGACAACAAAGATCGGTTTATTTCTTCTATTACTGTATTTAGCTCAGTCATCGTCACGGCAACCAGACAGGGTCAGAGTGCACATCATCCCCCTGTAAGTGCATGTGTGTGTGTGTGTGTGTGTGTGTGTGTGTGTGCGTGTGTGTGTGTGTGTGTGTGTGTGTGTGTGTGTGTGTGGGAGGCAGCACTCGTACACGGCCTTTACCGACCCGTCATGACCCTCGCTTTCATCCTGTCTACATGTGTGTCCTCATCAGCGTGTGCGAGCGCACAACCTCACTGCAACACGCATCTGGCAGCAGTAACGAGATGTTTTCACAGACGCACCAATAACCCGTGGATCCACACACGCACACACACGCACACACACGCACACACATGCACAGACACGCACACTCACCTCATTTATATAACCTTCTCTGTGCTGTTAGGACGTGCTCCAGTGAGCAGCAGGGGTCAAGAGCTCATTGGTGGCCCAGGAGCGTTTCCTCCATCATGAGCTCGCTCGGCACGTCGCTCCTCTGCCACGCCTGGAGAAACACACCAGATTAGACCTCGCCATGTTGTCAATTCAATTACTCCCCATATTACTGCAGGGAACATTTGTTTTTCTTATCGCGAGCAAACATGCCTTTAGAATTTGCAGAGAGCCGGAGCAGGGAGAATGTAAATGTCCAGAAACACCTGGTTTGGTGGAAAACCCTCCGCCATGTTTGTTCCCAATGTGAAAGCACCTGGAGGATTACAGACTTTAATCTGAGGGATTGTGTTTGTGCTGCAGGCTCTGGTACGAGCGCAGAGTCCAACGAGCACCGGTTTGGTTACATGTCTTATTCTCCCTGAAACACACATCATACAAGAATCATCTGCTTTATTACAACCTCGTCCTATTTCTGTCTTTTTCTCATTTATTTGTTTCATCACATTGTACAAGGAGAAGATCAACTGTGACATTAAAAGAAGCACAGCAGCGAGAGCAAGAAATATTAACACCACAGAGTATTTGGGGCATTTTGACCAAGGAAACTAATTCTGAGCTTTCAAAAGGTTGAAAGTACAAGTGGTAGAAATAAAAGTTATAATTTTACTTCACCTCTATTTTATGTGGTTGAAGTCGTGATTTTATGCAAATAGATAAACAGAGAACCTGTAGTTCCACGACTTCTGGATCCAACATCTTGAACCAATCAGATTGTGAATCTATGAAATGTCTTTGAATATCACACAGATGCAACCACATATATAATAATAATAATAATAATAATAATAATAATAATAATAATAATAATAATAATAATAATAATAATAATAATAATAATGTTCTATAACCTCAGTCGACCACCCCCACACTTTGTCCAAGTCCATGTAGTTTTTTTAGAATAGACTCAGTTTTAGACCATTATTATGTTATTTATGAAACTTATACGAAGATATAATAAACAAGAAGCTGCACATTCCTCATTTTAACGCAGTCAACACACTGATCATCTGATATTCATCCTGTAAAATGACACGTAGCCTAAAAACTCTTTTCTTCTAAACTTACACCTCTACACCTGCAAATATTTTAACTTTATTCTCTCAAAATTACGACTTTTATTCTCATATTCTGATTTACGGATTTTCTTTTTCTTCAACTTGGCCCAAAAACTCTGTTGAACAAAAGCAATTACTCAGCTGCATGTAGTGAAAACACGTTTTAGATTTGGATGCCTGACCTGGGTTCTGTCATGTTGACACAAAAAGCCTGTGGGTTCATATTTAGTTTTCTCACAGTAAATTATATCTGTGCTGAATGTCTAACAACTGGTTTTCATGCTGATCTATTCCAACACACAATGGAAGCAGGGACACGTTGTATCTGCTGTGAGATGTAAACAGTGGAAAAGGCGTCTTTGGTTTCTCTCAGTTCGCTGACATGTCGCGCTCCAGATTTACATCGTTCAGGGTGTTTTTATTTCTACAGAAGAAGCTGGATTAACGGAAACAGACATCACCTCACAGACTCCTGACAGCAGCGTCGTCACGGAGACCCTCCTCCTCCTGTGATCTGCGTCTGCACCATGAGATTAGACTGGCAGGGAAACGTCTCTTCATATCTCCGCTGCTTCCAGGTGACCCACTTACTCAACATGATTGAAGTATGAGCATGTAGGAGCCTGTCACACAGGAACTTCACACACCCTCAGACTGGAGGATGTATATGTATATATGGATGTTGGATATTTCATTTAAATATGCAGAGGTTCACGTCTGCTCCCGGAGGCGTGAAGCGTCTCCACACCTGCTGGATGATGCCGGATCTCAATTTTGAAGGAAAAGCTCCGGCCTCTGGAGAACATCAGGCTTGTGAGGAGCGTTGAAGTGGGAAAAGGAGAGAGAGGGAGCTCTGCTTGAAACTGGCACAAATTCACAATCTTCCTCCCTTCTCATTTTTAATCCCTCAGCAGCCACCGACCGCCTCGCTCGTCAAATCCCGAACAGCAGCAGCGTGGAGAAGTGATGGAGAGAGGAGGGAGGACGAGAGGACAGAGGGACAGATGGGTGCAGAGCTGGAAGGACATGATGGAAGGTTTAGAGGAGAAGATGAGAGGAGGATGAAGAGGAGAAGATGAGAGGATGATGAGGAGGAGCAGATGAGAGGAGGCAGATGAGAGGAGAAGATCTTGATTTCATTTGACTTTGTAATGATCTCTCTGAAGGTTCATTTATGCTCAACGTTAGCGACAAACACAGAAACATTCGTACTCTGCATCATTTCTTACATATTTGTGAACATCTTCTGAATAGTTTTATGTGTCCGTGGTTACGTTTCATATACAGACTTGTGTTCGACGTGCAGGAATTCATATCTTTTACCCTCCCAGCCCCGGGTGAGAAAAGCTAATTTAGTGTTAACGAGGAGTAAATCTTACGGACGAAACACGTGAAACGAAGCAGTACCTTTGGAATTCATAGGGGGCAGTGTACCCATAGGACTCGAGGAAGAAGAGTGAATCCGAGGGATGAAGGACAAACAGGACGGATTTGTTCTGGAAGTCCTGGTTGTGGCCTCCAGCTGCTGCGTCACACACTGATCACACAACACAACACAAACTCTGCTGCTCTTCAGCTGTTTGGGTGCAAAGCTCCACCGTCCCTTCAGATCCCGACTCACGTTGCACCGTCACATCTCACATCTCATTCCAATGCGTGTGATCATGAAAACAGCAGGAAAGTTCCCATTAATATTCTCTGAAGCAGAAGTCGAGCTCGGAAACAGACGAGAGCAGAAAAATAAAAACATCAAAGGCAAACGAGGTTTAATCAGAAACATTCTCAGGTTTTTAATGTTTTTACTGAATACGCAGCTTCTTCTCTGTTCAGCTGCAGGATCCCAGCAGGTGATTCTTCTTCTGCCTCTTCTCAAGGAGACAGGAAGTTTTTTCGGTTTTTATTTCCTTTGGTGTGTTTTAAGGTTTTAATGGATGTAAAAGTTTGACAAAATTAAAAAAGGCCAAAGTCTGAGCTAGAGAAAACCTCCCTGAAGCTCCTGAAGCATCAGGTGACACTTCATCATCGTGAAGCTTCATGACATCACGGCGACAGTGACTCGATGGATTCTAATGTTCTCTACAAGAGCAGCAGCTGCTTCCTCGTGTTTTCAGCTTAGAAATGAGGAAGAAGTCCTTCTAGGCAGCAAGAGAGTAACATCCAGCGTATTCTGAAGGATTAGACATGTATATAAACCTGCGTCATGTCGTTGATCTCTGAGATTTATTCCACAAGAACGTCAAACTATTATCTTCTCAGCTGCCGTGGTCGCAACGCTTACGAATTACAGCTGGTTTCAATGCACCAGCGTCTACGTTTAATTAAATGTTTTGCTAAGTTGTGTCCAGGTTGAAGGACGTGAGTCATATTCCCCTGATGGGAACAACCTGCTCGGCACCAAACCTCAGCAGGACACAGTCAAAGACAAGTTGACCTCTGGCAGCTGAAGAGCCTTCAGACCATTGTTCCACATTCAGAGGAGCTAAGAGAGAGTTTTGGTGGTAAAGTCATCACATGTGTGTGTCCTGTGTGTCTGTGTGTGTCCTGTGTGTGTCCTGTGTGTTGCTGTGTGTGTCCTGTGTGTGGAGATGATGTGTTGCTCTGTGTTGTCAGATCTACAGTCAGAGTTTAACCAGAGAGGACGACCATGAGCAGCACTGAGAGGATACTTTCTACTAACATGAAATGATCCTCGACTCGCACAAAGATAAACGACACACACACACACACACACACACACACACACACACACACACACACACACACACACACACACACACACACACACACACACACACACACACACACTGCCCTTGTGCTCATTATGACCAATTACAGAGAATCCCATCATTGGTGCTGAAGTGTCATCACATGCATGTATACACACACACAAACACACACACACACACACACACACACACACACACACACACACACACACACACACACACATTTTCAACAAAAGCTTTTATCATCTTCCTGAACTTCATCTTTGGCTCCCTGCTGTTATTTCATCAGGATGTTCACCCCCCCACACACACACACACACACACACACACTAGACGTGATGTAGTGTGTGTGTGTGTGTGTGTGTGTGTGTGTGTGTGTGTGTGTTCGGAGCTTCTCTGGATATTAAACAGTCCTTTAGTTTCCTGTAAAACTTCATTAACCACAAATATTATTAACACAGAACTAATGAGCACAAACCTTTAATCTGAGCCTCATTTAATTTAAGAGTCGAGACTCAGCAGACGAGAGAGAAGAGAACGAGTGAATCTATGATTTTAAATATTCGCCTGACATCAGTTCTTTATTTGTTCAGATGTAAGTGAACGTCACAAATGGAAGTTTATTGATCTGATCAATAATCTTGGATCCCTGCTTTTAACTTCCTCTTTCTCGTTTTCTGACTTTTCTGTCTCCCATTCTTTTCTTATTCTTTCCTCCCTTTTCCTTCTCTCACCTCTTGTCTCTTTGTTTTTCTGTCATTCTTTCTTTTTCCTTCTCTGTTTACTTCCTTCCTCTTGTTCTTCTCGTCTTCTCCTCTTTCTGTTTCTTTCCTTCTTTTCCTTCCTCATTATATCCTCCTCTGCTTCTATCCTCCTTTGTCTGCTTTCCCTTCTCTCTTTTCTCTTTCCCTTTTCTGTCCTACCTTTTTACTCCTGTCTTTCTTTCCTTCTTCAGCTCGGCCTGCTCCCCCCTCCTCTTCCTCTTTCCCTCTTTCTCCCTTTTATATTCTCTTTGTTTTTAATTTAAATATTAATGGAATGAATCTAAAAATTCTATGTACGCATTTCAAAATCTTTTGAAAAAAATGTTATCGCCTTGAAATTAAAGATGACACATATTCGACCTGTGAATCTTTCTCACATGTTCACACACACACACACGCGCACACACACACACACACACACACACACACACACACACACACACACACACACACACACACACTCGCTCTGCAGACCTGTCAGAGCGGTTGCCCTTAATTCCAGCTTCTCAGAGTCGAGTAAACAAGAGAGGAACCCATTAACGTGTGGAATATTCTCACAGTGATGGTGGTCGGAGGATACTTCCTGTTCGGGGTAAACACGCTGCACATGTGGAGCAGAACGATAACAGCGAGGCTCTGATGCTCTTATCTCTGCACAAAGTGACGAGAAAAGGCTGCAGGCAACTTGCAAAGTGTCCGGGTGCTCGCAGCAGAGCGGCATGTACACCGTGTAATTAGTGCACGTGGAAACACACGGGTGTGTACACAGCATCCATGTTTCACAGCACTCACGTCGTCTGATCGTCACTTGAAATAACAGGGAATTAGCTGCGACTGTATAAAATCTCAGTCTGTACGAGTTTCCCCCGCGGCGTTAATCTGACAGGTGAAAGCACGTAAAGTTCATTAAATCTTCATGGGCGACAGAGCTGTTAGCGGCGTGCACGCAGTCTGCGTTGTTGTGCACGTTGTCAGAGCGCGGGGGGGGATGATCAAAGTGTGAGCGTCTGTGTTTCACTGAGTTTCCTGACGCCTCAGACACGTTATGAAACAACAAGAAGCCTCCGACTCCTTCGACAAAGCAGCGAACACCGAGTCTGTGGTCATTGTGCGTCTCTTTCAGTGGCTTCGTATCTGTGTGTAGAAGCTTCTCTCAGTGTTTGTTTAGTGTCTCTTTGTTGTCATTTGATTGAATTAGCAACAAGAGATGTTCTCACAGGATTTCCTCTCTAACAGCTGACTGGCTAACTGTGGATTTCATCATTCGTCATATGAAGTTACAGAGAACGACAACGTCACGTAAAGACGACAATTAAAAGACGACAAAAATGAAACGTCCGGTTACCGTCAGTATAATTGTGGATTTCTCTGTTTGTTGGAAACATTTTGGATAAAGAAATTTACACAAGTCAACAGAAGATATCACATATGTTTGTTGGTATTTAGACATTTTAATGTAGAATTATAAAATATTATATCTTTAAATAACAAGTGGCAAAGTTTCTATATATCGTGGTGCCAAGGTGAAGATAAAGTTCAGTAATTGTTACAAAGGTCAAAGGTCATACAGCTTATTCCAAAGCAGTTTCCCTCACACACGTTGGGCCCCTGAGCTTCAGTTCTCATCACTTCTGGTTGTGGAGGGTCTAAAGATGGAGGGTGTTAAAGGCTCTTTTGATATATAAATAAAAATGATTTATGTGACTATACTTCGTCTTCCTGAGGACGAACTCTAGAAGCTTTCAAGCTTTTTACCTGCCACAGCTATTTAACTGTAAAACTACACGAACATCATCTTCTCATACTTGGTCAATTTCTCCGTCTTCACTTTGTAGAAATATTCAGAAAGATCACATGAAGCTCCCGTCCGTAATATTTAGCTTTCAGCTCGTTTTAGTGCTGCTTCGCTGGTCGTGCGTTAAAACACAATTAAATATGAATTAAACAGAATAATAGATTGGTCGTCTCTCTCTCCTCTCTCTCTCTCTCTCTCTCTCTCTCTCTCTCCCTCCCTCTCTCTCTCTCTCTCTCTCTCTCTCTCTCTCTCTCCCTCCCTCTCTCTCTCTCTCTCTCTCTCTCTCTCCCTCCTCTCTCCCTCTCTCTCCCTCTCTCTCTCTCTCTCTCTCCCTCCCTCCCTCCCTCCCTCTCTCTCTCTCTCTCTCTCTCTCTCTCTCTGCTCTCTCTGTCTCTCTCTCTCTCTCTCTCTCTCTCTCTCTCTCTCTCTCTCTCTCTCTCTCTCTCTCTCTCTCTCTCTCTCTCTATCTCTTTTAACTGCTTTATTTGCATTGACGGGTAAATGCTGTTGTTGAAACACAGCTTTAAAATATATATAATATAATACAACATAGTAGTAGTAATAGACATCAAGTATAAATTATTCAAATGAAAAATATCATGCATAAATACATGGATGCATATATACATCAAATTGAACATCTATACATACATGTAAATACAGTCACACACTATTTGACCAAACCTGCACAGACACTGCTTCTGTTTATTAATGCTGCAAAACTTTGTTGTAGAAAACTTGTCTGCATATAGCAAATGTCATATATAGTGAATTTATTTATCTATATAACAGAAATATCAGATGTTACAGGATGACATCACCTGTCGTGGCTCCAAACTCGTTGTTTAGGTTTTAGAAAGGAAAGATCCTGGTCTGTTTAAATAAACACACACACACACACACACACACACACACACACACACACACACACACACACACACACACACACACACACACACACACACACACACACACACACACACACACACACAGACACACACACACACACACTTTACATATCAGGACGATGATTTTCATGATTAACAGAGAGCAACAGTTACAGTCGCAGGTAAAACTGGTTTCTGATCCTGCAGGAATTCACATGATGGGATGTGACTGAGCTTTAAATCATTTAACACAGAGATAGAAATTATTCTGCTTCTAAATTATTGAAATAACCTATTTTTGCGGATGCAGGAATTTCTTTCACTTTCTTTAACATTGTGAGACTTTGAGGACGTTTTCAAACATTTTCATTGATTTCTTGGAGAATTATTCATGAATCTTGGTTAAAAAAAATCCAACATGTTTAGCGGCCTGATCATTTTTGTGTGATTTGGTTCAGATCCAAATTAAAATCCGTATTTCTGAATTTCAATGTGGTTTCAGAAGGAGACTGTTGATGGAGGTTTGTGCTCGACCGCGGCGACATCCAACTACGTGTTCATTTCAAAACCTTGCTACAGTCGCCTGGTGTCCAGGGTTTCAGAGTTTCAGGGTTTCAGGGTTTCAGAGTTTCAGGGTTTCAGGGTTTCAGGTTTCAGGGTTTCAGAGTTTCAGAGTTTCAGGGTTTCAGAGTTTCAGAGTTTCAGAGTTTCGGTTTCAGAGTTTCAGGGTTTCAGGGTTTCAGAGTTTCAGGGTTTCAGAGTTTCAGAGTTTCAGGGTTTCAGAGTTTCAGGGTTTCAGAGTTTCAGGGTTTCAGAGTTTCAGAGTTTCAGAGTTTCAGAGTTTCAGGGTTTCAGGGTTTCAGAGTTTCAGGGTTTCAGAGTTTCAGGGTTTCAGAGTTTCAGGGTTTCAGAGTTTCAGGGTTTCAGGGTTTCAGGGTTTCAGGGTTTCAGGGTTTCAGAGTTTCAGGGTTTCAGAGTTTCAGAGTTTCAGGGTTTCAGAGTTTCAGGGTTTCAGAGTTTCAGGGTTTCAGAGTTTCAGGGTTTCAGAGTTTCAGGGTTTCAGGGTTTCAGGGTTTCAGGGTTTCAGGGTTTCAGAGTTTCAGGGTTTCAGAGTTTCAGGGTTTCAGGGTTTCAGAGTTTCAGGGTTTCAGAGTTTCAGGGTTTCAGAGTTTCAGGGTTTCGGGTTTCAGGGTTTCAGGGTTTAGAGTCAGGGTTTCAGAGTTTCAGGGTTTCAGGGTTTCAGAGTTTCAGAGTTTCAGAGTTTCAGAGATTCAGAGTTTCAGAGATTCAGAGTTTCAGAGTTTCAGAGTTTCAGGGTTTCAGAGTTTCAGAGTTTCAGAGTTTCAGAGTTTCAGGGTTTCAGAGTTTCAGAGTTTCAGGGTTTCAGGTTTCAGAGTTTCAGGGTTTCAGAGTTTCAGAGTTTCAGATTCAGAGTTTCAGAGTTTCAGAGTTTCAGGGTTTCAGAGTTTCAGGGTTTCAGGGTTTCAGAGTTTCAGAGTTTCAGAGTTTCAGAGTTTCAGAGTTTCAGAGTTTCAGAGTTTCAGAGATTCAGAGTTTCAGAGTTTCAGTTTTCAGAGTTTCAGAGTTTCAGGTTTCAGAATTCAGAGTTTGAGTTGGTTCAGAGTTGATTTCAGAGTTTCAGAGTTCAGAGTTTCAGGTTAGTTTCAGAGTTTCAGGTTTCAGGTTCAGAGTTTAGGGTTTCAGGTTTAGGTTCAGGTTTCAGAGTTTCAGAGTTTCAGGTTTCAGGTTTCAGGTTTCAGAGTTCAAGTTTCAGGGTTTCAGAGTTTCAGAGTTTCAGAGTTTCAGAGTTTCAGGGTTTCAGGGTTTCAGAGTTTCAGAGCAGATAAATGAAGTTTGAAAACTCTGAGGCTGCGTTTCAATCTGGACGAACACAAACTGAGATGCTTGGAAATGAGGTGAACGCTCACAGCCGCTTGCTGATTGGATCTTTACTGTCGTGACGCAGCCTTCTCTGATTCGTCAGGCTCCTGTCACGTGACCCTCTCCTGCCTCGGCTACCACAACACGGAGAATCAGAGAAACCAGAGGTTATTCCAGCATCTCTCTCGTGGAACAAATGGTTCCTGTGTACAAACCCAGAGTGAGGAGTGTTTTCAGGTGTGTGAGTGTGGACGAGGATTCAAACTGAAACAGATTCCAAACGCTTGTGTGGACGGAAATCGTTTTAGTTTGAAAACACCACTTTCAAAAGAAAACGTGGTTGTACAGATGTCACCTGAGTGATGCTCTGAGTTAGAGGGAACCAGATGGGAGAATATTTTCCAACATAAAACCCTCAGCTGGAGATTGTGCAAACAGAGGAAGGTCCTCTCTGAGTTCCGGTGGTGGGGGGTCTGTGGAAGCAGGGAGGATGTAGATGTGAAGTCGTCCTGAGGAGACGCAGCAGATCTATCACAGCTCACCCAGGGGAGGAGACGCAGGTTAATATAACACAGGTGTGTTGTCGCCTCAGCTCGTCCTCATATGTCTCCGTCTGTTGGTGCGTCTCCCTTTGTCCTCTGCTGCTCTGACACCACCGCTGCATCTATCTCACCTTCATTTCTCATTCAGCCTCTCTTTCTCCCCCCTCTCCTGGCAAACATCCTGAACAAAGAACTCGTCCGCTCCCACTGTTAAATATCTGAAATGATCATTTTATCAAGAGGAAATCATCTTTTCTGCAGTTTACAGTTTGCACATAAATTCATCCACACAGAGATATGATGTGATTACTGTGACGGCAGATTAACAACAGTCTGGGCTGGATGGGATAGTGATGACAAACCAGTCGACGGACACACACACACCTCGCACACAGCGACAGTGTGTGTATTCACCACAGGAACAATAACACAACAGTTAAATGTGCAGACAAAGAAAGAGAGGAGCAGGGACGTCAGGATAAAGAAGACGGAGTGGAGGCAAACTGAAAACACAAATCTCCCTCATGAAGACGTCATGGCACTAAACTCATAAACTCATAAACTCATAAACGCTGCATTTCTGACACTCAGGCACATTATTGCAGTAAAAGACTTGTTATGTTTTCCTCAATCTCCGCCTGCTGCGTTTTTATTGTTCCATTTCCATGAGCCGTGGCACCTCGGGAGGCGCTCGAATCGCATTAGAGCGCAGGGAAATGAAATCAGAGGCCACATATTGATGTTCCACTCCCCAGCAATTAATTCAGATTTACAGCCGTTAGGTGAGAAAGCTCAGCGACAAATTTAGAGCTCACACTCATAAATAATGTTGTGTGTCTTAAAACGCTGCCGCGCTCCTTCAGCGGTTTACGTTCGTTTTCCACTTAACGAAGATTTGTTCAGAATTCAGATGATGTGCAAAATTAATGTAACAAGTTTCATAAATCACAACGTGAAGCTGGATAAATGATGATAATTAATAACTTTCCCTTTTTACTGTCAACATTGGGGCGATGCTTCTTGTCAGAGTTGATGGATTTTAATTCAGGGAATGAGATGAAACAAATGTGTCGCAGCAGCTGCTTATTTTGTTCTTATTAAGAACAAAATAAGATTTAATTTAAAAGAGAATACTGTGAAGGTACGTGGGAGAAATAGAAGAACATGAGGGAAATATAGAGATAATGTGTGATATAAGTGTGAAGATGATACATAATAAACATATTATTGGACTTGGCCTCAGTGGAGATGGATCTGTGAAATAAATGTAAGATAAATAAATAAAATCCTCTGCTGCTTCCTGTCACATGACTTTAGCTCCGTCTGAATCGACTCCAGGCGCCATGGTCACTTTCATCATTTTGTTTAAGTCTGAAGATCACACATGCACACACAAACAGACACACACACACACACACACACACACACACACACACACACACACACACACACACGTCTTCAGCTGCAGCGAGTGAGAGCAGAACAAAGTTGTCTGACACACAAACACAAAGTGAATGTTTCAAAGCTGGAGGTTCCTGAGAGACTGAAGCTGATTGGTTTACTTTCTGACGGAGAGAAGAGAGGAGCCGTTCTCTGGCGGCTGACTTCCAGCCGAGAGCAGAATCTCATATTCTCTTTCTTCTCCCTCAGAACCAGACGAGAGGCTGATGAGAAACTGGGTTAAACTCAAACACGCTTTCACTTTTTTAACTGTGATGCTGCTTCCTTCTCTCCTCAGACGTCTACTGTAGATTTCACATTTATTCTCTAAAGTCGGTTGAATGTAAACAGCTCAGTCCTCCTACATGAGGACACACACACACACACACACACACACACACACACACACACACACACACACACACACACACACACAGGTAAACCAACCACTTCACCCACATCCGGCCCAAATACTGATTCAGCAGCGTCTGCATTTCCAAACCACCTCAGGGAGACGGTGAAGAGTTCCTCTGCTATAACAGCAGATCAGGTTCCTCAGCAGAGAGCGATCAATTAACACAAGTCTGACGCCTCCATCCTCCAACTGCACCTCAAACTGCACAGTCTGCTCCTCTCTCCATCCTCCATCCTCCATCCCTCCATCCTCCATCCTCCATCCTTCATCTCATCCTCCATCCTCCATCCCCATCCTCCAACCTCCATCCTCCATCCTCCATCCCTCCATCCTCCATCCCTCCATCCTCCATCCCTTCCATCCCTCCATCCTCCATCCTCCATCCTTCATCCTCCATCCTCCATCTCCATCCTCCATCCTCATCCCTCCATCCTTCATCCTCCATCCCCATCCTCAACCTCCATCCTCCATCCTCCATCCTCCATCCTCCATCCTCCATCCTCCATCCCTCCATCCTTCATCCCTCCATCCTCCATCCTCCATCCTCATCCTCCATCCTTCATCCTCATCCTCAACCTCCATCCTCATCCCTCATCTTATCCTCCATCCCCATCCTCACCTCCATCCTCCATCCTCCATCCCTCCATCCTCATCCTCCATCCTCCATCCTCCATCTCATCCCTCCATCCTCCAACCCCATCCTCCATCCTTCATCCTCCATCCTCCATCCTCCATCCTCCATCCTCCATCCCTCCATCCTTCATCCTCCATCTCCATCCTCCTCATCCTCCATCTCCATCCTCCATCCTCATCCCTCCATCCTCATCCTCCATCCTCATCCCTCCATCCTTCATCCTCATCCTTCATCCCTCCATCCTCATCCTCCATCCTCCATCTCATCCTCCATCCTTCATCCCTCCATCCTTATCCTCCATCTTCATCCCTCCATCCCTCCATCTCCATCCCTCCATCCTTCATCCTCCATCCTCCATCCTCATCCTCCATCCTCCATCCTCCATCCTCCATCTCATCCCTCCATCCTCATCCTCATCCTCATCCTCCATCCTTCATCCTCCATCCTTCATCCCTCCATCCTCCATCCTCCATCCTCCATCCTCATCCCTCCATCCTTCATCCTCCATCCCTTCATCCCTCCCTTCATCCTCCATCCTCCATCCTCCATCCTCCACCCTTCATCCTCCATCTACATCCTCCATCCTCCATCCTCCATCCTCCATCCTCATCCCTCATCCTTCATCCCTCCATCCTCCATCCTCCATCCCTCCATCCTCCATCCTCCATCCCTCCATCCTCCATCCTCCATCCCTCCATCCCTCCATCCTCCATCCTCCATCCTCCATCCTCCATCCCTCCATCCTCCATCCTCCATCCTCCATCCCTCCATCCTCCATCCTCCATCCTCCATCCTCCATCTCATCCCTCCATCCTTCTCCTCCATCCTCCATCCTCAACCTCCATCCTCCATCCTCCATCCTCCATCCTCCATCCTCCATCCTCCATCCCTCCATCTCCCTCCATCCTCACCTCCATCCTCCATCCTTCATCCTCCATCCTCCATCCTCCATCCTCCATCCTCCATCCCTCCATCCTTCATCCTCCATCCTCCATCCTCATCCCTCCATCCTCCATCCTCCATCCTCCATCCTATCCCTCCATCCTCCATCCTCCATCTCATCCCTCCATCCTTCATCCTCCATCCTTCATCCTCCACCCTTCATCCTCCATCCTCCATCCTCCATCCTCCATCCCCCATCCTCCATCCTTCATCCTCCATCCTTCATCCCTCCATCCCTCCATCCTCCATCCTCCATCCTCCATCCTCCATCCCTCCATCCCTCCATCCCTCTTCTCTGAGAGGAGCAGACGACTTCAAACATCACTCCAGCAGCTCTCTCCCCTCTCGTATGAATATTCCATCAACAGCGTAAAGTGAACAGTTTCCCGTCTGATACAGTAAGCTGCTCCGACACTTCCATTAAATATTCAGTTATATAGGCGACTGTGGGAGAGCCGAGTGTGTGAGTGTGTGTGTCTGTGTGTGTGTGTGTGTGTGTGTGTGTGTGTGTGTGTGTGTGTGTGTGTGTGTGTGTGTGTGTGTGTGTGTGTGTGTGTGTCTGTGTCTGTGTGTGTGTGTGTGTGTACAACAGCAGTGGACTGTGGGAGTGTGATATTATGAGATGAAATGTGTGTTTTGAGAAGATGCAGAACTACTGTTAAAATATAAAATATTCTCTCAAGGCTTCAAACAAACCAAGAAGTTTTGTGACCAAACTGCGACTGAAAATAAAAATGAACAAAATCTAAATTGTTGAAATTTTAATCTGAAATGAGTTTGAGACATTCAGACTTTTAGTTTAGTCTGAACCTGGATATCAGGTGTGAAACGTTCCTCAGACCACGGACCAGACCAACGCTGGGTTTGGATCAAACTGATTCATTCTCTTAATTTATTTTCTAAATAAATTATTTTAAAAATGTAGAGGAGATAGATAAAATAAGACTGAAACGTGCATTAGGATAAACTGTTAAAATCTAAAAAACAATGTGACCAGATTTCCTCACTTTTGAAAATCTATAAGATGTTTCCCACTTCCTCTACAACATCTTACTCTGTATCAGTCATCCTGTCCCACACGTCTCTGTGTACCATGTTTATATATTTATATATAAAGAGTATATATTGTATTTCTCCCCTGTCCATCCCCCTGGGGGCTGTCGGGGGAAATGCGGTGCAGTGATGGGAAAAGGACACAGGGAATAATTGCTCCTTTTGAAGGGCGACCGGTGAGACTGCAACGTGAGACCTTTCCTCCAGGTCCCTGAAGATTGAACTCATATGTGTGAAGAGTTGGACGAAGCCCGACGGGGACACGGGGACAAAATGGACGACTTGTCTGCTCGTGCACGTGAATGAAACTTTGAGACGAGGTTTCTGCTCAGGGAACCTGCAGAGAGTCGAGCAGCTCCACGTCTGACGATGACGCACTTTGAGCATTTTAAATTAAACAGCTTCATAAAACTTACTCAGCGACTGGAGCAGAAACGTTGGAGAGTAATTACAGAGGCAAACTGCAGACATGTGGGTTTTGTTAACTAACGATGAGGTAAATGGCAGCAAAAGGTCAAACGATTCAGATTTACCGTCATTACCGTGCAGGTCAGTGGATTCCCACGTGTTCAGACTCAGATTTGATTTAAACTTGACTAATCTAAATGTCAGGCTCACATTTTACACAGCAGTCATCCAGGTGGGAGACACAACATGTGAATCACTGTTTCTTAACCTTTCCGGGCACGTTTTAGGTTTTAAACTGGTTTGAGTCCTGAATTAATTTTTTTACATCCTAAACATTTGATGCAGGAAAAGAGAGAAAACTGAGAGAAGCTCAGATGTGATAAGATGCAGGTTGAGGTTTGTGCAGAAATTCACAAAAATGCAGAAAAATATAATAATACAAAAAATAGATTGATTAATTGAATCTGCTCCAAAACTGCACTTGACGGCTCAGCTGGGTTCTTCTGTGTAAACCTCAAACTGCAACAACAAACACTTAAATTCAATCAAGCTGCACCAAATCACACACTCTATATAGATCATATATAAAATCTAACTGGACGACAGTGAAAACAAATATATGAAATATATCCTCCAACAATACAGAAAGAGACCAAATAATAAGAAGAAGCTGCTGGTGTGTTTGTCCAAGTGTGTGTGTGTGTGTGTGTGTGTGTGTGTGTGTGTGTGTGTGTGTGTGTTGTGTGTGTGTGTGTGTGTGTGTGTGTGTGTGTCTGTGTGTAATAAACGTGACAGTGTGATAGTGAAGTGAAATACGAGCTGGAGTCTCGGCTGCTGCTGCTGAACTTGAGCCTCACAGTCAGTTTTCATTAGAACGTTCTGCTCTGCCATCATCACGGCTGCCGGCCTCGAGACGACGTGCGGCACTCGACCATTCATCACCGCTGACACACACACACACACACACACACACACACACACACACACACACACACACACACACACACACACACACACACACACACACACACACACACACACACAGGATCACTCTGTGACTGAACCTTCCTCCTCTTCATTTTCGTATCGATGTCAGTTTGGGGGGAAGCTGAGTTTCTGAGTTTGCAGCAGCAGCGACAGACTGAGATATTTCTCATGGTCTCCAGAGGATGAATCTATCTGACTCTGACTCTGAGGCCACCAGCTGATTGAAATATGATTTATATAATATTATAAACACATTTATGAAAGTGTGAAAGATATAAAACATGTGTTATTTTAGTATATATATTATAGACACACACAAACACACACACACACACACACACACACACACACACACACACACTTGTTTTGCACATTTTGATGGGATGGGGGTAATTATGGGATGTCAGTGTGAACAACATGATTGCTGAGCATCTGTGTGTGTGCACGTGGGAACGAGTTCACAACCCCCCATACTGTAGGTCTGTTGTGTACTAGATCACTTGCAGACTCATGAACACACACTCGTCTCGTGCACGTGTCTCTGCGGACGCCACTTATCTCATTCAAGGGCAGGGCAGTCGTTGCTCCTGACAGACGAGTCACTCAGAGAAACTCCACCGCTCCACATCCCTCTCCTCCTGACAACACGTCTCCATCACTCCTCTCATCCTCCTCAGCCTCTTCATCTCTGTCTCCATCCAGCCTCCTCCTCCTCCTCCTCCTCCTCCTCCTCCTCCTCCTCCTCCTCCTCCTGTTTCCCCTCGCACGAGATGAAGAGGGAGGCGAGGCAGACTGGAATATGAGGCCCAGCATGGAGCCGCGGTAATGATGCCTGTGATGGAGTTGGTGTGCAGGAGGGGTGGATGGATGAACAGATAGAAGGCTGGATGGGGGGAGACGGGGGGAGTGGACGGCACGGCAGGAGGTCGGGGAGGAGGAGGCCAGATGAAAGTTGAGCTCAGTGTGGAGCGATTGATGGAAGAGGAGCAGGGCGGCACTTCAAAAAACATTATTTAAGACTGGCCCTCTCGTCGGCCACTCTCCTGAGCAGCAGCCACCTCACGTTTCATCTGCTGCCTCCGGCGCTGAGTGATGCAACGAGCCGTCCACTGAACTCTGCGTCCTCCAGGCCACACTGGGTCGTACTGTCCCTTCCTCACGTATACAGTATGTAGAAATATAATCATATATGGGTGAGAAACTCGCTTCTTCTTCCTCCCACCCACCGTGAGGCTGCGAGTCAGCGTTATCTAACTCCCACAGACGAGAGGAAAACAGAGCGAGCTTAAAAAACTGACAGAAACTGGGTCACGTTCTAATTTGCTGAGAGTGAGGGGCGAGAGAAGAGAGGGAGGAAAAGATCAAACTGGGAAACGAGGAGAGAGGAAGAAGCTCCGTTGTGTCAGCGTCTTCAAAAGACTCCAAAAGCTGAGAGTCTGGTTCTGCTTTGAATTCAAAAAATGTTACTGGAAGAAGATTTGAATTGGTCTCTGCTTTTTTAATTAATGACCAGAGGCTGAACGGCAGAGGAGAGAACGTAGATTATTAAAATCAGCGGCTGGTCGAAGGGACTTTTATTTCCCTCGTGTGTTTTTCAAACACGCTTTGATAAACACTTTCTTCATCAGAGCAAACGATGAATATTACTGGAGCGATGTGAGGAGCATTCCAGTTTTCTCTCGACTCACGTCCCAGCGTTTGAATAACGTGTCACTGCACCAGTGTTATTAACAAAAGACTCATCAGCCGTCTGTGAGCGAGACAAAGAGACGCGTCCACAGCTCGAGACGGACGACAAGCGACGGGAAACACATCACGAGGCTTAACGTGCAGCAGCAGAGGAAGTGAAGTCATGTGACAGGAAGCAGCGGAGGATTAAAGTCCTGGTGAGGAGATCGAACCACTGAGGCCACGTTCCAAATGATGTCGAATTTGAATGTAGATCATGTCTGAAAACATCTTCACAGGAAAGATAATCTGTTCTGTGTCCATTTTCATAAACAGTCAATGAGCTCGGCCCGGGGAACAACCTCTTTATATACAGTCTGTGGGAACAACCTCTTTATATACAGTCTGTGGGAACAACCTCTTTATATACAGTCTGTGGGAACAACCCACTACACTCCACAGTGGATCTGGGTTAAGATTTGTTTCTACAACTTTCAACATTGTCAAAATCCTTGGTGCAGATTTTCTTTCTTTCTCATTTTTCTATTATATCAGCTTGTTTGGCCTCGGGGGGGACATTCTGCTAATTCACTGACAAACATCAGAGCAGCAGGACACAAGCACAGACTTCTGTCTTTTGTCCTTTTCAACAAATTCAACCTTCAGAAAAAAAAGAGTTGTTTTTCTAAAATACAGCTGAAGTTTTCATAAAGAAAAAAAGAAAATGTGTCGATCAATGATTTTGATGAAAAGACAAAAATGTGTTGAGCTACAAAGAGCAACAGGTTTCAGGCAGTGAAATGCAGCAGAGTCTCAGGGGAAATTTGGAAAAGGGACACGTCCCACTGAGACCTCCCTCTCACACACACACACAGACACACATGCACGCACACACAGACACACATGCACGCACACAGACACACACAGGCATCTGTTTGTGTGATGGAGAGTGATCTGATTTGACAACAGACATCTGTGCCCTGCAGACTCCCCTCAGCTCTGTAGATCTGCCACCTTCTCTTGTTGTTTATCCCAAAACACACACACACACACACACACACTCATCACTTCCTCTTCCCTTCATCGCACGCAGACCTCTCCTCCTCCTCCTTCATCCTCCCATCATCCTCCCTTCCCTGTAATTTGAAGTGAAGCAGCAGATCACAGGAAGAAGCTGAGGGCTAAATTGAGACGTGACTGTGAAGACGAGGACTGAATAATCTGCCTGAAGCTGTGGAAGACGACACCTTGTGCCTGGAACACGGATCCGGCTGCACGGCCACACTGATGTGGAGCTTATGAGGATTCAGCAGCGTTTAGAAACAGCCACGTCTCAGACTGAGCTAAATGAGTTTCAGTGGGATGGCTGTGATGGGGGTCACGTTTGGAGATGAAGGGAATCTGCGGCCAGCGTTTTTTAATAGTTACTGAATCTGTCTGAGGAAATTGCAGAGTTGGTCGACCCGGTTGTTCCTGATTGACATGTCCCAAAAAGGTCCAAGTAAATATAATGTTGTGTTTGTTGTGAGCGCAGACAGAGGTTCTCATTGGACACAGGAGACGCCATCTTCTGCCTTTCAGATCTGAAGTCAACTTCTTTGCAGATGACGACTTCATTTATAACTTTTCAAATCAAAGCGATGGTGAAGTTTCCAGGAATCGAGAACCTTCCGACTTTACTCCCACCAGAAGATGGAGTCCTTCAGAAACCTGTACATCAAAACTTTTCATTTAATATCGCTGTTTTAAAATGACCATATTTTGAAGATGTAATCATGTAATCCATTACAATGGATGGTTATTGGTTATTCAAATCTGATCTGGGCCATTTATTGGTACAAATTTTAGCTATGACGATTACACGTAATTTATTAGTGCTCAACCCCGTACACACACACAAAGACACACACACACACACACACACACACACACACACACACACACACAGACTTTTCCTTACGGGTGACATGTTCCCACCGTGACATTCCCATCAGCCACATCATTAGAGAAGCTGTGAGTCGTGAGTGTGTGTGTGTGTGTGTGTGTGTGTGTGTGTGTGTGTGTGTGTGTGTGTGTGTGTGTGTGTGTGTGTCTACAGGATTACAGAGTTGTTATGTGACTGCACTCACACCTCACTCTAATGGTTTCTGTATTCAGCTTTGATCATTTAGCAATTAGTCACAAGAGCACACATTGGTAATTATAAGTGTGACAAGTAATGTTATGAGTTCATTAGTCACTCTGTGTGTGTGTGTGTGTGTGTGTGCGTGTGTGTGTGTGTGTGTGTGTGTGTGTGTGTGTGTGTGTGTGTGTGTGTGTGTGTGTGTGTGTGTGTGTGTGACGAGCTGTATGCACAGATGCTCTGTTGTGAGTCACACACACAATAGCTTTAGTTTGACATTAAGAAACGATCAGTGACATTTTCTTGTGACTTTTTAGTTTTTGCTGATTCACAAACTGAACAATTTATTAACTGTGTGTAAAAGTGTGGATGAAAACATTGAGGATCAACTTTAACAAGTCCGATGACTGTGATGGTGAGTAAGACCAAAGGAAGTCGCCCCCACGGACGGCGTTAACCTTGAAACTACGATGTCACGATCTCTTCTGCACAGGCTCCAGATGACGGCAGCGTTCAAAGCTGAGATAGTTAGGATTCATTTTTGTAAAGTTGGAGAAAGTGGAGATGCGTCGTCCATCTTTATTTACAGTCGAGGGTTTGACTCGTCTTGTCCCAAGTCAAACCAAAGTCAGAACTTTAGTCCTCCTCACTACGTTTACACTTATCTCCTTTTGTAAAGTTTTGGGGCAAATTGATTTTCATGACTAAATAAACAGCTGCGGTGAGAGAGGGATTGAAAATAGAATTCAAAATACACACACACACACACACACACACACACACACACAGTTTGATCTAAACAAAACGTTAATGCGACAGCTTATCGTCTGTGAGTCTGATCGTCGGCTCACTGCTGCGAGAGGAAGCCATGAAAGGAAATAAACCTGATTTCGTTCCAATCCGAGGATTCTGTTGTTTTTTGGGACATGTTTTGTGTTCACACCTGCGATCTCAGCTAAATGCAGCATTTGTCTCCAGCTTAAAGCTTCAAGCTTCAAGCTTGAAGCTTCAAGCTTCACAGACGAAGAGACGCAGAGAATCACCAGGACCCAAACACAAGATTCTCCCTCTGCAGATGCAGCCTGTTGTCGATTTGGCGTCTTGCAGGAGATTTCAGAGCTTTACATGTTCTTATCTCCACTTGTTTGTACAAACTGATTTAGTTTAGTGTTTAAAGCCCAACACACACACACACACACACACACACACACACACACACACACACACACACACACACACACACACACACCACCTGAATTCAGTAAATCATCTTTCTTTGTACGACGTTCGGTTTTTGAGCCTTTTCGATTTTTTTTCACCTCCTCCCCGCTTCTTTCCTTCCTCCTCTTCATCCTCCTCCCTCCTCCTCATCCTCCTCCCTCTCCCCTCTGGGGTTTCTGACCAGATAAACAAGCTTTCTGGCCGTCTGTCAACGTCTGGCCGACAAAAATCAATTCTCCTGCTGATCAGTATGCAGCCTCCTGCTCCCCGGGGACCAGTTGAGCCATGACAATGACTTTCTCAGTTAATCCTGAATACTATCAGCGCTGTTTTTGATAAAAACGTGGGGCCACTTGTAAAAATAACACCAGCGACCGCTCGTGAGTGTGAATCTGAAAATCAGTTTCAAATCTAAAACTCTAAACCACCACATCATCTACGGTTCAGAGACGACCACCATCCTCTCCTGTCCCACACACACACACACACACACACACACACACACACACACACACACACACACACACACACACACACACACACACACACACACACACACACACACACACACACACACACACACACACACCTTGCAGCCCCAGTCGTCACACCACCCTTTATTGCCACACAACTCCAACGCCAATTTGCCTCAGTTTGCTCACGACAACCATCACAGCATAACACACAACAAGAAAAGACACAAAACTGTGGATGTGGAATACAGAATAAATTCAGAATAAGATTAAATACAGTAAAACTAGTGCAAATAGAGTAGAGTGCATGAAAATACACTAAAATACAAAACACACTAAATTCAGTGGTAGTCATTGCTTTGCCTTTGAGGAGACATTTAGTGATTTGTTCTGCAGTTACTCGTGTTGACGACACATGAAGTCTGAGTGGTGATGACCACGAGTCTTTTCCCTGAGGGACGAGTTATTAAGAAGGTTTGCAGGGTGCGTAGAGTCCTGTAGTATTTTTAGACGTCTGCGCTGAATGCAAGTTTCATATAAGTCTCGATAACTTAGCTTTAACGAGCTGGTTGGTGTATGTGTGTGTGTGTGGGGGGGGTGGGGGGGTAGGCAGGCGTGTCTCAGCCCCGCCTCCCAGCACTGCGTTCTCAGACATTTTTGGAAATGTCCGAGAGGAAAACTCAAACTCAGGGGGAGGTAACACTCTACATCAGTTGGTTCATGGGCCCTCTGCCTGCTGGAGACTGTGTGTGAGTGAAGACTCACATCAGTCAGTACAGTTCATTCCACCAAGGCCCAACAGCCCTTCAGCTCCATCCGGCTCCATCACACACACACTGACACTTAGACCCTGATGTGAAGCACTGCCGTCGCCCCGACAGACAAACACAGGCCAGTTCCAGCCACAGGTCTGTGGTCACTGGACCTAATAACAGCAGAGAGTGAAACTTGTGTTAGAAAGTGTTGAATCAGATCCACGGGAGGAGATTGCACGTTTGTCCGGGCCCCCCTGGGACAGCCGGAGAGGCAGGAATGGAGTTAGGATGAATGAGCGAGCATCAGAAGGAGATTACATCAACCAGAGGGGATGAGAGAGGAGAGAAAAGTGGTGGAAAAAGCTGGTGTGTATTGATCGTGTTCACTGAAGCAGTGAGCTGATGGAGGAGGAGGAGGAGGAGGAGGAGGGGGAGGAGTGAAGGGCACCTCCACCACCATCAGGACCAATCTGTCTCCCTCCACCTGAAACTATGATGTCATCAAACACCTTCCAATGTGATCCACAGGAGGTGGAGGACCGACTGAAGCCACAACACACATTTACTGTGAAAACCAAAACTCACAAAATCTAAATCCTGTATCAGTGATAACAGTGAACCTGGTGAAAACATCTTTAGTGTCTGTGAACTGGTTTTTATAAACACTTCAACTGAGTCTCAGTGGGACATCACAAGGTCCCTCATTTGCATAATGCACGCCCCCTAACGAAGACAGGTGAAGTGAGAGCGGAGGCCGACATTTCCTACACGTGATGGAGGCTGTCGACCAATCACAACAGAGGGGGGGGACTCAGTCTCTAGTTTCAAGTCTTCTTCAAACAGCTGATTCATTTAGTGAATTATGATCATTTAGAGTCAAACAGACCATAAAGCAGCGGATGTATCGGGGGACCACAGTGTGATTGACAGCTAGCACCATCCAATGGGTTTCAAAGAACCAAGATGGCGCCGGAGAAAATGTGAGACTTGAGGTTTGATGAAACTCGTTCAACTAACGTGCCCGAGCTCATGCGTTTTGACAATTTTGTGACAATTGGACAATGTTACAACAAATCAATTTTCACACTGATCAATAGGTGGCGCTATGACCCTGAACTAATATTAATATATGGAGCTGTTCAGGTCAGGATTGTGATCATAGGTCAGTAGTTCGGGGCCGGTTGGATAATGCAGAGTGGATTTACAAAGTACTTCCTGTTTCATGGTGAATCAGTAGGTGGCGCTATGACGCTGAGGAAATATTGACACATAGAGCTGTTCAGCCTTGGACTATAATCATGAGACAGAAGTTTGGTAGTGATAGGACGATGCACACTGGAGTTATGACAACATCGTCTCCTTTGGCGAAGGATGAACCTTCGTCACAACGCAATGTTTACACGGTTTGAGGAAATGTCACAATTCTGACCATGGTCCAATGACTTGGCTCAGCTCATTTGACATTGTTAAGCGGTGTGGCAGTAGTGTCAAAGTATAAAACATGTCACTTCCTGTCGCCAGCAGGTGAGTTCTGTGACAATATAGATTACATTTTCACCACTTTTGAGCTTGTTAAAGGCTCAAGAAGCCAAATCATTTGGGTTAGAATAATAATAAGAAGAAGAAGAGCCAACATTAACTTCAATCTAAATTAAATATGTTGTAAGAATTTAGATATTATTGTTATAAATCATTGTTATTATAGTAATTGTTAGAGACAGACTGTTTCTACAGTTTCCGCATTTGTCCACCAGATGGTAGTGTTGTACTGTTGTTGTACTGATTATGCCGCAGTGGGTGGGGGTGGTGGGAGGGGAGGGGGGAGACCGGGAGAAACGGCTCCGAACCACGGCCACTAATCACGCACTACATTCCACGCCATCCGCAGCGCTGTCAGTGTCACTACGCACAGACTGATCTGTTCCGGTCAAAAACAAAAATCGTCATGTTTTTGAGATGACGTCATTTAAAGTTGATCGTCGAACGTGTAACGTCAAAAATTGACGACTTCCTGTTGCGTTGTTCCATAACGCCTGTTATAACGTCTTTTTTGTGGAACTGGTATATGAATTCATATATACCAGTTCCACAAAAAAGCCGCACTTTTGTTGTACTGTTCCTAGAAAAAAAAATGAAAAAAAACATATATATAAAAAAATATACCACTAAAGCCAAAATGGTGGGCTTCCTGTTTGGTCTAGCATATCTATCCAAGAGACTTATTTGTTTGTTATGAAAAGACACATGTCCCCATCGATTTTTGTACATGTCGGCCAATCGTGGCGTCGGGGCTGCCCTTTAGGGGGCGCTAGTCAGTTATTTTGCCACGCCCATTGGCAAAATAACTTAATAATTCCTTAAAACCATATGAATATTTTCACAAATGTAGTTTGAGGGAGGTTGAACCTCGAACACTGAAGTTACAGCAATTTCGTGTGTCACAGTGAGTTGATGAACTTTGACGCCACGCCACTATTATGGCCTTTGACGAAAAGTCACAGTAATCTTATTAGGGGGCGCTGTGATTTTAAGTCATGATTTCTGTGTAGATGTCATCAGGCCGGGACTCTTGTCTTACATGTCTAGTTTGGACTCGATTGGCCTATGTATGTGTGGTATGCCCCAAAATATTTGATTTAATTACTTTAATAGTAATTTTTGCAACTGTAATATACGTGATAGTCACGTGGGTGAATGTTTCATATGCATTATGGAGAGATCAGTAAATGGGCACTCAGGTGGAACGTGGCACGGGAGCAGCGTCACCCCGTGCTGTCTGTTCGGGGGTCACTTCCGCCCACATGCCAGCTGCAGTCTGGATGATGAGCTGAACGCTCCGTGTCTGTATTGCTGCTGCGTTCACGCTGTACTTTACAGGTTAGCAGTGAGAGTCACCTGCTTTAACTCCTAAAGCTTAGCTTGATCACCACGAGTGTCATTGAGACATGTTGATGTTGTTGTGATTATTTTGTTGGACTGTTAAAAACTTAGAAACTCCGCTGGAGGTCGGTGACAACAGTCGCCTGTGTAGGTGTTTGTTTTACCTGCGCGTAGTCTTGCAGGCAGGTCGCTGTAGAATGGTGTTTACTTTACACAGTGTGTATTTCAGCGCCGACACACACACACACACACACGCTGTAATAAAGTCATGTATTGTTATTGTGCCTTATAAAGACCAGTTATAAGCTAATGTTCAATAGGTTTACATTGAAAATGTTTGTATGTCAAATTGTGTTGGATTTGAATAAGATGCAGTCCGGATGATGAGCTGAATGCTCCGTGTCTTTATTGCTGCTGCATTCATGCTGTACTTTACAGACATACTTTGTTGCTGTGGTACCAATCCTGGGACCCGTAACATATGTCCAAGATACAGAACCTCGTGCTTTGATGGCGTGTAATCAAACTTTGACGCCACGCCACGGTCGAAAAATCGATCTTTCAGTTAGTTTTTATCTCCGTCTTGTTGTGATGACACTCATCTCAATTTGAAGTTGATCTGATGAAAGCCCTGGGACAAGTACGTCAAAGTAAAAATGTTGAATATGGCCAAAATGGCCACTAAATGCAAAATGGCGGGCTTCCTGTTGCGTTTTTCATAATGCACTGAGAGACTTATTTGTGCATCTGGTCATGATACACCAGTGTCCTCAGGATCGGTGAAAGCTAACTGAGGGGGTTTTCCGTAGGTGGCGCTGTTGAGCCATTTTGCCACGCCCACTTCAAATTACTCCACAATGCAATTACTTTTTTGGGCTTTGTACTTCCTGCAAACTTTGGTCAGAATGTGAGCATGTCTAGGTCCTGAAAAAGGCCAAAATGGCAAATAATAATAATCTGAAAAATCCTTACAATTTCCAGAGGGCCTCCCAGCGTCGGTGCTCGGGCCCGAATGAGAAACCTGTTTGAGCTCCGGGATAAATAAAGAAGGTATTTTATTTGAGCTCCAGAGGCAAACGCAGATAATCCCTCCATCCCCGCTCTCACTTTAATGTCTTTAAATTCGCTTCAGGACTGCGTGCACAGAATCAATACGATTAGCTGAACAGGCACACAGACACACACACACACACACACACACACACACACACACACTGACACACACACTCAGACAGTTCAGGGCTAGAAAACACACAAAGTGAAGCATGTATCCTCGGAGTGGAGATAAGCAGACTTTGAATTGTTATCTGGTTTCTTTCGAGACCGAACATGAAAAAAAAACTGTTAACAGCAGTGTTTGCTCTCTCACACAAACACACAGGGACAGACACACACAGACACACACACACAGACACACACACACACACACACAGATATGCACCATGTTCTGTGTTCTTAATTACGTGTCCTTCACGCAGATAAAAGTGTCTGTGAGGAACCCGGGAGACGCAGGCCCAGAATCCATCACTGACATTATCGCCTTGCTCTTCCTGGAACTGTTTGATTGGAGGATTCCAGGCAACACTGTCGCTAAGCCTGCACACACACACACACACACACACACACACACACACACACACACACACACACAGAGAGAGAGACACACACACACACAGAGACACACACAGATATGGTGTATGTACCTGCCAGATGCAGCACCATTGTCCTCCTACAGCCTGATTGTGTATTTTTCCTCTCAGCTCGACCACAGCAACAAACTGTTTCTTTATTTTTAACTGGTTTTATATCAGGTTGATGATATTTTTAACTTTTTACTTCTTGAGCAGAATTAATGATTTTCGATAGAAGTAATTTATAATTTACACACGACAATGAGGACAGGATCTGAACTGGACAGTGCAAACTGCTGTGAAGAGGCTGCAGGTTTACACACACAAATGAAAATGTGTGTGTGTGTGTGTGTGTGTGTGTGTGTGTGTGTGTGTGTGTGTGTGTGTGTGTGTGTGTGTGTGTGAGTGAGTGTGTGTGAGAGCAGCTGGAGGATAAATGGACAAAGACAAGATTAAGTCTGGAGGAAAAACATATATTAAGGCTGAGAGAGATGTTGCAGAGAAGACGAATAGTGGAGGTGGGATGAAGATGAGGTGAGAGCGAGATGAAGTCAAGTTTCACACACACACACACACACTCACACACACACACACTCACACTCACACACTCACATACTCACACACACACGCATGCACGTCCAAGCACATTAAGCCAAGCAGAGAATGAAGCAGAGCATTATGGGATAGCCCTCTGATGATACAGTGACAGGAGCAGCCCCTGAGACAAATGGACAACATTACAAATAACATCAGAACTGTGTGTGTGTGTGTGTGTGTGTGTGTGTGTGTGTGTGTGTGTGTGTGTGTGTGTGTGTGAACTATGATGAATATGACACAGTGGTCATTGCCTCATGCAGCATCCTCTGCATCATCATCTCAGGTGTGTGTGTGTGTGTGTGTGTGTGTTTATGTGTGTGTGTGTGTGTGATGTTTATTGTATGAGGGCAGTGAGGGACTGGGGATGTAATCAGCTGTCAGTGTGATGCAGGACAAGGCCCCTTCCTCACACAGACACACACACACACACACAGACACACACAGACACACAATAGACTAAATTCTTAATCTAATAATGAGCATTTTAAATAATTAATAAAGCATGTTTCTACGTGGTGAGAGATAAAGGAGCCGTGTGTGGGTGAGAGACAAGTTTGTTCTCATATTTTAATTATCACATATTAATGACATGATTGTATGTTTTGTAAATCATTATTTTAGCCGTTAGCTGCATTAACTCATTGAAGACTATCCCGCTCCTGCCCTCTAGGTTGCAGTATAGTCAGTTTTGGTGAAACAGCATCAACAGGAAGTGGACAGTCTCTCAGGGTCAAAGGTCATGATGTGACAGACCACATCTTTACGAGACCTTCATGGGGACATTGACAAATGGACAAATTGCGTGTTCTGGTTCTGGTCCAGGTGAGACGGTCCAGGGACATTTATTAGCTCCAGTCTGTCCCTGTTACAGACATGTTCAACCTCTGGGCTTTCAAGTCTCTGCAGATATTTCATGAGCCACAGAGGATGATCCCTTTCACATCATCCTCCGGTCAAACTTCTGCTCCTCCACTACTGGATGTTAGAAAAACTGGATCTTCAATATATTATTGTAGTGTAATGTTCATTGAACCCAAAAGGGCTTTAGATGCTTCTCGTTGCAACATGTTCAGTCTTCAGTGATGTGTGTGATTTCTCCGTGGAACGTCTCTCTATGCTGCAGATCTGGTCCACTGCTTCCCCCGGAGGGCGAGGTCAGTATCAATTATCACCAACTTAATGATTCACAGTCTCCAAACGGGCCTTTGACCTTCGCTGTGCTGGTGAAACCCACACCGTCACGTGACGTTTCCGCTTCGTCCATTACTGCTTGATTGGGGCCACGGAGGAGTCCTGGCACCGGGCGACAGCGCTGTCACGCTCTTTAAATCATCTCAAAATGACTCGTCGCTCGGCCAAACTCACAGATTTATCTGAATACATGTGTGCGATTGAGATGAATGAAATGACGACATCTTTGGGTTTGGTTTGTGACACAGGTTGAGTTATTACTCACAGAGAAAAGCCCCGGCACCTCTCTGGATCCTCAGGGAGCAGAGGTGTCATCTAAAGCCTGGAATGGAAAATCTTTACAGGCGTCAACGATGTGTGATCACACACAGGAGCGAGAAACGACCCAATGAGACTGAGGAGCCTGATATTAAGTCTCAGTGTGATCACACATCAGCAACAACTCCATGAATCCACAGAGAGACACACACACACACACACACACACACACACACACACACACACACACACACACACACACACACACACACACACACAGTAGTATAACAGTAGTCAGCAGGCTGTAAAAACCAAACTGTGATTGGATTACTTGTTCTCTCAACACTGACCACACTGTGAAATGATATCTAATCTCCGTTACTGCTGAGCGATGACCCAAGGGTGACACAAACTCACCTCGCCAACACACACACACACACACACACACACACACACACACACACACACACACACACACACACACACACACTCGCACACACTTCTACTTACCAGCAAAGTAAGAAAATAGTGACATATGGCGGAAAGAGCCATCTTCTGTCTCATAAAACATCTTTCTGACACCTCACACGTTTCCATTAAAGCTCTCAGTGTCTCCCGTAACGTGCATGTGAATCCCATCATCAGCTCAACAATAATACAATACACACTTGTCTCCATTTGCGGCCGTTGGTCCATTACCCCGTGTGTGTGATTCAGCGTGGACACACCTCACACACACACACACACACACACTCGTGCACGTTTTCCAGGAGCCAGATAATGGGCCTATGAATCACGCCGAATCCCATCAGCAGCCCAACAAAGCCGGGTCTCAATTTGCAACCTCTGGACCGTTCCATTTGGCGAGGATTCTGTAAAAGATGTGGAGGGTCAGCTCTCCATCAGCCTGCGGCGCCGCGGACATGTCGCCCGCAGCTCATTCCCCACGGCCCTATTCACCGCTTAATGGCAAATTCAAAAGGGATTCACAGCCACAGACTCCAGCGAGCGGTGGCCTTGAATATGGAGCAATCTGACTTTCTGCTGCTCGACCTAATGCTCCACAGGTAATGCATACACGAGCGGCTGAATGCGAGTGTGTGAAGGTGTGTGTGTGTGTGACCCCGGACTGGAGCATCCTTTCAAAAGATTACCACCGTACATCACCACGAATGAAGGCTTCATCCATGTCATGCTCGTAATTATGACCCAGCTCCATTCAGCCGTACTATTCTCACAAGAGCTTCATTCACTGGCTGCAAGTAAGTTTAAATACAACAGCAAAGGCAGATTTACAGTTTATTACTGTTCACTCACGAACATTTTTATTTATCAAAGACATTATTTGCTCTTTCAGCAGATTCTGACTTCCCTCACCCTCTGAGCATGAAACACACAGATTCCTAGAGAAGTTGTACAATTAAAAAAAATACTTCACAAACACATAGTTTCATTTTTCTAACCTTCAAAAACCGAGCAGAGCCTCAATGCATTCAACAAATCATCAGATGAAATATGAAGCGTTAATGACACGCTGACTGCAGTACAGCTCATAAACCCATAAAACCTCCTCCATGTTAGCAGATGGGACATGGACCAAACTAAAAAGTGTTTGTAAAGATAGTTTCTGTCATTTCAGGTCGTTCTTATCTCTCTGATGTTTGTTCAAGTGTTTCTGATCAGTTTTAATTAGTTAATTAATGATATAAAGACTTCATGATTGACAGCTGGAGCTGGTCATGTATTGACGAGACCTTGTTACCGTGGCTCCACACTACGATCACCACAAGATGGCAGCGTCTGGATCCAAGACATTCAAGCTCCATTTCTGGAGTTTGGGAGGAAACGTCATCCATCTTTATTCACAGTCAATGATCCGAATCATGAGACTTTACTGAGGACTGCTGACAAATTCATCGTTCACACTAAGGGAATGCATGATGGTGATATTACAGTGTGTGTGTGTGTGTGTGTGTGTGTGTGTGTGTGTGTGTGTGAATCACAGCCACTCTCCAGTGTGGAGCCAAGTCAATCTGCCATCGAGTCATTCATCAGCGTCAGCCCCAGCTGCCAATCATCTCGGCTGCATTTGATTGACAGGAGCAGGACCGAGAGCTACAAGTGTTTCAGAACCAAAGTGGAGAGCAGCATGTATGGACAGAGGGTCAGCTGACACGTGAAGATGCAAACGCTCTGAACGCACACACACACACACACACACACACACACACACACACACACACACACACACACTGTGGATATTGGGTGTAAAATTGCCCATGAGCCCCTGTAAGTGTTTGCAGTGTGATAGATGGTGTGAACCTCCACACAGGCGTGTCACATGTGCAGCACACAACAGTCTGATGAATCACATGTATCATAACACACACACACACACACACACACACACACACACACACACACACACACACACACACACACCACACACACACTGTAGACGGGTCAGGAATCAGGTTTGGGACAGTTGAAGGCTCATTAAACAGCCATCACACACACACACACACACACACACACACACACACACACACACACACACACACACACACACACACACACACACACATCTACTGGATCCAGGATCATCTCTCAACACCTCTTCTTCTCGACTTCCTGCTGTCACATGGTGGCCAAGAGTTAAAGCTAAGAAAAAGATTTCAGTTTGGTCTGAAGACAACTCATAAAAACAAAATGTCTACGGTCCTTAAAAGGTTTTCAGTCCGATTATTGTCGTTTATTCTCCTGCATGAGTTTCCTGAACAGGGTCCTGGAGATGCAGCAGCTGTCCCATGTGATCTGTTCTACTGGTCAATGTTAATATGAATCTTCTGGAATATAACGTCTGCATTTATCCACTGAGAGTGATTCTGTCTTTCTGTTGCAGAATTGAGGATAATACGGAGAAGACGACTCTGCATCCTGAAGAATGAACAATCTGTGTCGAACGCACATCAAATAGCAACACAACAAAGCAGGAGGGTTTTACGATGACTGTCAGCAGATGAGAGGGACGTTTTAGGGGCGAGATGAAGGGAGACGCAGAGGGACGGACACGACTGAGCCACCACTGTCATAACTGACACAGATGTTAACAAGTCCCACTGCATAATGCAGCATATGGGCCTCCTCTGCTCGTGTACGCACACATGCACACATGCTTTTTACACATCAGCACACATACACACATCACTTCGAATTAACAGACATGCGCGGGAGGTGAATTCCTTCCTCGCTGTCTTCGTTTGGAGCATCGAGGGGCGATACCTATTGAAAGACATTACCTCGCGCTCATCAGGCGACAGCAGAGCGTCGACTGTGAGACCGACGACGAGGCGGTGAGATGCAGGAGGGAGCGGATCAGACTTTAAATTAGGTCACTTCTATTTTCTTTGCCTCCCTCTCGTGTGCGTGTCGGAAGTTGCTGTACAGTAGAGCTGATTTCCCCTGGGCTGGCTCAATGGGCCTCTTTTATTGTTATGGCCTAAACCCCGATGATAGAGGGGCTGATCCAGAGGTGGCATCTGCTTACCAACACACACACACACACACACACACACACACACACACACACACACACACACACACACACACACACACACACACACACACACACACACACACACACTACACAGGGATCTCGTACCCCAGGTGCATTGAAGGGCCAAGTTAACCATAGAAGCCATTTGATGCAGAGCAAATAACGTTTTCTAAAAAGGTCAGAGCAATTTGAGAGTGTTTTTATTGTTTCCTGTGACGGCCCAACTGTGACAGGAAGGCGTTCTGCAGCCGCTGTGTGCTGCAGAGGTGAAGCATGTTGAAAGATGATGTGCACAATAATTGTTGTTATGTCTCCAAATGTACAGGAAGGTGTTCAATGGAAGGAATGTTTGATTTTATGTTTGTTTGTTGGTTTCAGTCTCAAAAACTACTGATCTGATTTCAACAGAACTTGGTGGAAGGACTTGGGCCGTTGCTGAGTCCTGAAGGAACGCAACAATGGGACGTTAGAAGGACACGTCAGACGATAAATAAGTGATAAAAGAACATTGGAGGGTTTCAGATGCTGACGATCTGTGACAAGGTTGTAGAAAACTTTTGGGGTAAAGAACAAAAGCACAGTTGGGAAGTAGAAAGTCTGATGTTGGACTCACAAGAACACGTTGGAGGCTTCAACCGAGATGTTGCTCATTGACTTTGACTGGTGTGACGTCGTGTGTGTCCTGAGCATGAAACTGATTGTTATCGTTGTGCCGATCACACCGGAACCAAGCGTCCGGCACCGTGAAGCTTCGATGCACAAACGTCAGAAAGCTGCAACGGAGAAGAACAGCGAGAACAGAAGAAGATTCTGTTTGGACACAAAGACGAACAATGAACAGCAGAAACCCTCATTTGTGCAAAGTCTCGCAGGAAGTCTTCGGAGCCTCGTCAGGACAGAAGAAAGTCAAATGAGGACAGAAATTCACCGTGACGCACAATGGGAGAAGAAGCTTTGTGAGAACTTCAGAAATACATGACACGGCTGCAGAGAGCTTTTAGAGTGCAGGAAAAATAAAAGCATTTGTTCCCAAAATGACTCTTGGGAGAATTCTCTGATCTCACTGTCAGAATTCGTGTTTGGTTTTAGGATCTTTAGAGTTATAATACAATTTAATGTCATGAAGGGTTAAAAGAGGAAAAAGCAAAAATGTCTAAAATACCATGTTTGATTGCAGAGAAGCTAAAAATATTTCCGTGGAGTGAGCTGCTCCTCCTCAACAGGACAGATGGCTGCTAAACTAGAAAAGCTCTGGATTAAATTTGGAAACTCTCTCCACACGTCTTCTGTCGGTGGTTATGTAAAAAACTTAAGTCTGGTCAAACACAAACTCCTGGTTACGTAAAAGAGGAGGAGCAGGAGTTTACATGAGGTGAATCGTGCTCGTGCACATTCTTCCGACCAGATGAACACACGGATCTGAGTTACAGTGCACGCTCCTTGGAATCACTTTGGAAATGTACTCGTACCCTATGTATGTGTATTCATGCATACGTGACGCTCTCATGATGTACGAGCGTTTCCCGTCTTCATGCAGATCACATGCTCCGATGGAGGTCGACAGCCTCAGCGACTGGAGGTCAGGTCACTGCACTTTACGTCTGCTGATGTTTCCTCTGCTGTTTTCTTACACCATTTTATTTAGGGTTTTTTTCCTCGTCTTTCGTGACTCGATTCTCTCGCAGGTTCCTCGTCTCTTTGTCGCTTCATTTCTTATGTGTGCAAGCGAAATAATAAACCCTTTAAACGCACACGGCCTGTGACGGTCCTCATGAATAAAGATGTGAAGGACGATGACAGAGACAGCTTGACAACTTTGTTCAACTCAATGCATATTTAATGTGTGTGTGTGCAGGATCTATACATGGAGGATAAGATGAATCCATCATACGGCGCACGGAGGAGAAGATCGGCTAAAGGAGCCATAATTGCGGCTCATGTGGACGGACAAAGGCCGAAAGTGATTTCATGCATGTGATGTAGTTGAAAGGGTGTCATAGAGAGGGGAGAGAGAGAGAGAGAGAGAGAGAGAGAGAGAGAGAGGGGGAGAGAGAGAGAGAGAGAGAGAGAGAGAGAGAGAGAGAGAGAGAGAGAGAGAGAGGCTGGAAAGGCTGCCACTGAAATGTCAACCAGCTCGAGTCACTGAGGAGAGAGAGACAAAGAGAGGACGACTAAACAAAGAGGGGATGAGATTAACAAACCACTGCTGCAGAGAGATAACAGGATGGATGGATGGATGGATGGATGGATGGATGGATGGATGGATGGATGGATGGATGGATGGATGGATGATAGGTGTATAATATACTGTATCTGGAGTTCATGTCTGAAAATGAATTAGACGTAGAGCAAACCTTGGATCTTTGTTTAAATAAAAAGATTGACACCACTTTGATGTTTGTCTGTAAAATATGAAACCAGAGCCTGTCCCCCTGATTCTCATCTTTATGCTAAGCTACGCTAACGGCCTCCGGGCTCCGAGGAGAATCAATCTTCTCATCTCACTCTCAGCGAGAAAGAGATTTAAACATATTTCTTAAAACATCAAACTATTCCTTAAAGGATTCACTCAGCACAGAAACACAGGAATCTCCTGGATAATTTAACAATACTTAAAGTCGTGGTTGTTAAAACCATCAGTTTTAAATTATTCAACCTTGTGTCTTCGAAATCATGTTTTTTTGAGTGTTTGTGTTTGTGTGTCTTTGTATCGTTGTGAGGACAAACTGCGGTTTCATCATCTTGGCCGATCCAGACTTGTTCTTTGTGTTGTGGTTACAGTCAGGTTCGGGGGTGTGGCACCAGGAACTACAGGATATTGGCTCAATGACCAGTTAAAGAAAGACGATGGTTTGTGTTCGTAATGGTTCTAAATACGATGTTTCCCATTAGGCTCAGTTCTGTTGGTTTGGATGAGACACTTTTCAGTAGCAGCAGCAAATCCCCCAAAGCAGAACCAGATATTTTCTTACAAAGTTTTTTGTTCTGATGATTTAACAAGTACGTTTTCATTCAAGAGAGCGAAGAATCATTTAATTTATAACCTGAAATCACTATTTACATCCACATCAGCAAAACACGTTCCATCATAGACTGTAAATAAAGATGGATTACGTGTCCTTGATTTATCCCATCGTACATAAGTGAAGCTAAAATACCTGGAATACAAACGCTGTCATGTTGTGTGAGTGACACCACGAGTCTGTGCAGCAGCGATCGTGGAGCGGAGCCGAGGGATCGAGGTCCCGGTGAAACACCCGCTCGACCAATCCGGAGTCAGTCTGAGCTGTCAGACCATGAACACTTGAACAAACATCAGTGTGATGAGAACTTCCTAAAATGACAGAAACCTTCTTTGACGTCTACTTTAGTTTGGTCCATGTCCCATCTGCCACCAGGGGGCGACCTAACTGATTTGGCTTCACTTTTTTGAAGTCATCCATCTTTATGTACAAAACTTATTAGGTCAAAAAAGTAAACTAGTGAAAAGAGACAAAATACAACTTCACTCATGCTGCTTGTTCTCGGCAGAGTCATTAATGCTAATGTGTCAAATGAATAAAACTTAAGATGTGAGGTCAAACCTGTGATGTGTTTATAAAAAGGTGTTTTTGTTCACGTGCTGCAGAGACGAACCAGCCGTCTCCTCCTTGAGTCTCTGCACTGAACAGATTGAGGCTCAGAGGCTGTTCTCGCTCTATGTTTTCCTCCTGCTCCAGAATGAACTGTGAGATTTAACTGAACCTTTTCACTGCTGCAAGACACTTTGGAGCCGACCGGCATTATTAAATATCCAGAAGCTTCAGACGCTCTCTCAGGAAACGTCCTCTTTTCTAGAACAGCAGTTTCAAACTATTTGAATCACAGGGAGGTTTTTCCCTCTGCTCTTCAACCAGAGGGATTCGAGACGTTAAATATCTGAACACATATTGACGCTTGTAAATCAGAATTCTACAATAATAAAACAGTTAGAGATGTACCGTACTCCCTGTGTCTGTAGGTCGTTGTAGTGGTTTTTAAAAAGGCTCAGTTTCTTTATAAAACAGCTGCTGATATGAAGTTATTATTAAATGTTACACAAGCCGGAGGAAACGGTGGATTTGTTGGGGAAATATTTCAGTGTTGGACTAATCCACATTTGGTGGTTTAGTGAGTATTTGGGGCAGGGCGCTGTGTGTGTGTGTGTGTGTGTGTGTGTGTGTGTGTGTGTGTGTGTGTGTGTGTGTGTGTGTGTGTGTGTGTGTGTGTGTGTGTGTGTGTGTGTGTGTGTGTGTCATGAGGATGTTCAGTGTGGCCCTGATGTGATTTAACAGATTTGGGGGAAACAGTGGAGCTCTGTGGCTCAGAGCAATAAATTCTCGTTAGTCGGATAAATTCATAGTTGTTGTTGTTTGAATAAAGTTTTGTGACAGTAGAAAACATATAATATCATGTGTGTTTTTACTCTCGGGGGGGCGGTTGATGGGAAACAACAGATGACATGAAGCAGTCGTGTCGTCAGTGAAAGTGATGAAGTCATTTATTGGTCGTTTTAAAGTCAAATTGAAGACAACTCTCTGTTTGAACTTTATTCTAACACTGGATTCATACTGATCCTGACTGATGTGTAATAAAGTTTGACAATCGCAGACGTACATCGTTATGAAAACTATATTTACAGAAAATAATGCAGAGGAAGATGCTTGTGGGAATATTTAGTTACTGCTCACTCGGATATTCTCCTGAGTTTCTACCAGGGGGCTGCAGGAAAAACTATATTTACATAATAACAATAATAATAATAGTTTTGACTTTGTCTTCTCACATACAGCCCCTGCAAATATTCAGGAGATTATGTAAAGTTCAGTGCAGGAACATAAGCAGTTCACAGTGTGGTTAGATCCACGCTGGATGCTGCTCGTCGATATCACCACAGCGACGATGAATCACAGCAGCGAGGCTGAAATCTGTTAATCTTACGTGGAGAGGAAATGTCATGTTTTAATTATATCCTCCGCCGTGTGTTTACATTCTTTATTAACTTCATTAACTAGCAGAGCAGGGTGAGAGAGAGGGTCCACAGTGCAGCCACATTAACGTTATCATTCCATGGGACACAGACGGGGACGCTGGTGAGCAGAAGGTTCGTGTTGGTCCGCTTAATTAGAGCTGGTGACTTTTTAAAACATTTTTAATTAGCTGTTATGGTTTGAGTACAAAGATCTAAACTAATGAATAACAAATAAAACCCCCTGCAGCCCCTGACTCGTCCCTGCTGATCATTTCGCTCTTTTATAGACGTCACTCCCGAGGCCTCGGCTGTGAAAGCTTTGGGATTAAGTTACGTGTTTGTTTTCCTGCCTCCACACGTGTCCGATAACCCTGGCTGATGATGTCATGAAGCCTTCTCCGAGTGCTTTATTGATCAATTTGTCGTCCCTGCACAAACATGGTGCGGCCCAATCGAACACTCCAGTGTTAGTGGAGGCTAATTGCTTGTCCGGACAGCTCTTATGAATCCAATACTCGAGTTGTGTTTGTGTAGATGGAGGAGGAGAGAGAAGAGAGAAGAGAGAGAGAGAGAGAGAAGAGAGAGAGGAGAGAGAGAGAGAGAGGAGAGAGAGAGAGAGAGAGAGAGAGAGAGAGAGAGAGAGAGAGAGAGAGAGAGAGAGAGAGAGAGAGAGAGAGAGAGAGAGAGAGAGAGAGGGAGAGAGAGAGGGAGAGAGAGAGAGAGGGAGAGAGAGAGAGAGGGAGGGAGAGAGAGAGAGAGAGAGAGAGAGAGAGAGAGGGAGAGAGAGAGAGAGAGAGAGAGAGAGAGAGAGAGAGAGAGAGAGAGAGAGAGAGAGAGGAGAGAGAGAGTGAGGAGAGAGAGAGAGAGAGAGAGAGAGAGAGAGAGAGAGAGAGAGATTGACCGTACGAGGGTCACATTCATCACTGCAGCACTGAGCTAATGGAGCCTCCGTGCCAGAGAGAAACCATTAGCGTTAGCATGACTTACATAAACACATCTAATAGATTATTAATTCTCCCATTTCACCGAACACGTGAGGAGTGGAGGGGTGGTGGCGGGCTCAGGGGTGAAGGGGAGGGGGAGTCCTGAGTGAGTGGCACCCATCGGGAGGTGGTTTCACTCGTGGCGCCGGTGGATCGCAGCCAGAAGAACACTCCCTGACCGAGGTCGAGCTGGGAGCTGGGAACGCTCCGCTGTAAATGAGGTGTGATGCATGCTGGGAGCGGGCCGCTGCGTGGGTTCTGGTGGTGATGAAGTGGGAAGAGACGCCAGAGAACAGCTCACATCAGGTTAACGTCAACAGGGAGGGTTTGTGGCTGCAGGGTGATCAGCTGGACAGCGAGATCTGAACGTAAAAGTTAAATGCCATAAGAGCGTTCATTAAAACTCATGTTATAGGATCATAAAAGGTTTGGTTCTGGTCCAGGATCAGTCCGAGCCAAGCACAACGCTTGTTTATTGGATCTGGTCTGTGATCATGATGTAAAAGTCTGTGTGTGACATTTTCAAGCAAACAGTCAATTTGCTGTTCCCTGAAATTTTTATTGTGCGACCGGTGTTCGACCCGAGTCATGAAAACCCCCACAGGCCTGCAGCTGCAGGGACTGGTCCTGGATCTGAGGGGCGGAGCCTCAGGTCAGCAAAGGACGAAGAGCAGAGGCCTCGACCGATGACCTGGGTCAGTCGGCAAATTCACACAGTGAATCTACTGATGGTTCGTGTTATTACAATTTATAAGGGTAAAATTAAAACATTCAGGATCAAATCTTTTGATGGGATCTGTATCAAGAGTCTCCGAACGTCACTGGCAAGTAAATCCTCTGACTTTAGGTGTGTGGATTTTCTCTTTTTCAGATATTCACGACACTAACACACAGATCGAGCTCCGCTTTGCACAAACCAGACAAACCAGACACGTGTAACACAAAGTGCTGCAGAAAAAACACAACTCAACCGCAGCCAATCAACGGCCTCCTTCACAAAACGCCATCAGGTTCCAGTCGAACACGTTACAGACATTTTAAAGACAGTTAAAATCTCTTGAGCTCAGTTCGTCTGCGAGAGTTTTATATACGATCAAGTTTGGTCTCATTTGTAAAAAAGGTCATAGTCACAAAAACAGATAGGTTTTCATTTTTTGTTTCCAACCAATTCTTGATGTGATTCATCGATAATCTGCAGAAACCTTCAATAACAATCCTCCAACTCTGTGAACATTTGACCAAATCATGACCCGAGAGACGGATTTATTTTCGGTCTGTTAACAACCGGACAAACACTCACGTACTTTCCACCTCTCGCCTTCTTCCCCTCCTCGTGTGCCAGTATCTATGGTGCCGAAAAATAAAATAAGGGTGGAGGCTTGTGCACGTCTGGCATCATTAGCTGGAGTCGCGGTGCGGAGCCGCGTGCACACGCCCGGTGAACGCCCTGCTGTGAACGCAGCGCCACATAGCGTGACTGAGGTGAAGAGTTCAGAAGCTGAGCAGCTGTGGCAGCACTTTAATAAGAGCGTGAGTCAGAGCTGCAGGAGGACGGAGGCCGGGCTCAGGGCGACCTCGCCGCTCCGCAGAGACTGATCCAGCTGTGACACATGTGGCTCCGTCACCAGATCCCCAGCCGACCACATCGCTCGACATGGAGGGAAACACCAGAGTGAAGCCTCACAGCCCACAAGGTCGTACATATGTCGTCAATACAGCAATATCCTCTGAGGGTCCCAGCCGACACTGGGCGAGCAGCGGAGTTCACCCTGGACCCGTCACCAGCGAGTCACAGTTCCACTTCACGACCAGAGAACAAGATTTTTAATCGTTGTTTTTCAACAATATCTCCAGATCCTCCCTGCTCGGTATTTTGTTTTACCTACAATGGTTTTAATACGGGCCCACCATTAACATTTCTTTATTGAGTTTCCATATCGAGTAGATCTGGTCTTAAAAAGGTTGCGGAGCATTAGCATGAATTATTCTTCACTCACGTCCATTTGCTTGTTTTCTTACGACCAAATATTGTTGGATATTAATGCTGATTGTTGTGGGGTTGGATTTTATTTTGATTAGTGTTAAACCTGCAGAACATCTGTTGAGTCAAATCAGATTCTGATTTGACTCATCAGATTCCTCAAATAAGCAGTGGAACGATTCTGCCAAAGGAATGAGTGTAATTCACCGCTGACCTTTTCCCAACACGACGGCAAATCTTAGAAATTCAGTTGTTCCCGATGTGAGCGGACGTGAGACAGAAAGTCGAACGCAGCAGCAGCGGATCTCTGGCGTGATGAAATGGGTTTCAAAAGTCAATTGGTAATTTTACATATGTAAATGACATTCATACGTTCATTACACTCATATATTGTAACCAGAGTTGTAATGATGCTCCGATCTGCTTTATTCAACACTGACATTTACATTCAGACGCTGCTGGGATTCAGATTGATGTCGCCACGTTTCTCAAAGTAATAAGCAGCTGTTCTGACCCTCTCAGGCTCCGGTAGGTAAATGCAACACAGTTCCCACAGAGCAATGATAAATAGAACTGTGTGAGCAGCGTAATGTTAAGGTGGCATCACATTTACATTTTCTGCCTCTTTGTAATTATGATATTTTTCTTTCAGAACTCACACATACATATCAGTTCTCCATGATTCCTAAGTTATCAAACCCTTAAGACAAAGAAATGTAATTGAGGTTTGATCTTTAACAGTTTAACTATAAATTTTATCAGAAATGACCAAAGTATTAAAAAAATGTTTTCATTTATTCTGTAAAATAAAAGTTTGGATCTAAAAACATAAACGCTGATGATTTCCATCAGTTGTTATGATCATTAAACAGCCACATACACGTGTGGATCTGAGGGAAGCTCCTGCACTACACCAGGTTCAGACACGTGTACACACACACACACACACACACACACACACACACACACACACACACACACACACACACACACACGCAGCCAAAGAACACGTCAATACGCGATCGACCCGTCATCGTGTACAAACACACAAAGCCACAGATGGTGGTCACACAGTGTGTTAGAAACATGCAGCCTGAGGTGATAGAAGTGAGTGGACACCAGGTCTGACAACATTAATGTAACACTTATCAATATCATCACCTCAGGCTGCACTGAGTGTGTGTCTGTGTGTGTGTGTGTGTGTGTGTGT